>NC_143004.1:923942-1231923 GCF_061535395.1 Colias eurytheme
GCTCTCCCTTTGTCACCGGCTGCTCAGTGACACGTATGCTCGTAGATCTGTAGGATGCTTCTTCCCGTTGAAACTGGATCGAAGTGCCACGTGGTTGCGGCGCTTTGACTTTCAATCAGGTTATCGTATATCGTATCGAGGTTATCGCCACGTGTTTTCTCATTTGCTCGATTTGATCCCAATTCTGATGTCGGAGCAAGATGTAGATTGTGAATCTATTTTCAAGCTGTGGGCGTTGCGTTGGGTAATCGAGCAAAGAAACACCTCAAACTCAATCATTTCTTTATTTACCACCGATTCGGAAAGCAGTATCTACAGAGAAGAACCGGCAAGAAACTCCATAGTTGCTCTTTTTAATCATGTCAGTTTTACCATACAATACAATCACTTTAATAACCGTTACGTTACACATTTAAATTAAACACTAGCAAAGAAAAGGTTAACAGTTCCTAGTAGTGGAAGATCCGAACTCTTCGATGTTCGAATGTGAAGTGCCGTCCCGAGGGCGAGCCTTCACCGGCTCGACCCGGTACAAGCATGAAGTAAGCCGCCAACTTCACTGTGCTGCCACCTCCCTGAACTCGTGCTTCGAGTCGTTTTACATCCGCGCTATTGACCGTCTCCGACATATATATATATATATATATATATATATATATATATATATATATATATATATATATATGTAGGTATAATAAAATAAGTATAGTAGTAGATATCAAGGTAGTACATACTCTTAAATGGTAAATTTTAAGAATAAGATAATGCTAATATTTTCTTTGTGTGGGTAATAATAAGTGGGTAAATATTTTGTTTTTACTCTTCAAAATGTCGATAAAACCGCTGCGATCACAAGCAAGAGGTGTTGTTTACAATGTGTATAGAAAAATACATATTCGATGAAGAAGGGTCAAAAACATCACAATTTTCAATTTTAATGCGCGTGAAAGATTTTATTGCTGAGTTGGACTTAGAGGTCCGCGCCGCAGTCCAAAAGCCCAGCGGCGGCGCGCCGGGTGCGGCACCCGGCGCGGCGCGGCGTCGCCGGCGTGGGCTAGTTATTTTTAAAGTTATTTCACCACCGCCCATAAACACCTGTAACACTTCTAGTGTTACACTTTGCCGGCCTTTTATGGACAAATAAGCTCTTTTCTTGAAGGCCCCAATGTCGTAGTTGTTCGGGATCACCGCAGGTGGCAAATCGTTCCACAGTTTCACCGTACGCGGAAGGAAGTTGCGGGTGAAGCGGACAGTGGTGGAGCGCCAACCATCCAGATGGTGCGGATGGAACTGGTTTTTACGGCGTGTGGTCCGGTGGTGGAACTGTGCGGCTGGTAAAAGGTGGAACAATTCCTCAGAGCACTCCCCGTAGTAGATTCTGTACAGTATACAGAGAGCCGCAACGTTTCTTCGCACTGAGAGTGGATCGAGCCTATCGGAAAGCCTACGGTCATCGACAATTCGAGCTGCTCGACGTTGGATGCGGTCAAGAGGAAGGAGTTGATACTGTGGGGCTCCGGCCCAGAGATGAGAACAGTATTCCATATGCGGTCGCACCTGAGCCTTGTACAGCTGAAGTCGGTGGGCCCGCTTGAAGTACTGTCTCGATCTACTGAGCACACCAAGTTTTTTCGAGGCTAATTTAGCCTTCGCTTCCAAATGACTGCGGCATTGAACGTCACTCGAGATTTCAACTCCGAGGATTCCGATTTTCGGCGATATACTAAGGGGAGTACTCTTAAACCGAGGTTCTACGACAAATGGGGTCTTTTTAGCGGTGAACGCGCAAACCTGCGTCTTTAGGGGATTGAACTCGACGAGATTAAGTTCGCCCCAATCTGAGACTTCTTGGAGAGAAGACTCCACTTCAGACACAAGTTTGTTTCGACTCTCATTGAGGCTTTCCTTTGAGGTGTTTGCACGGCCGGGATGAAGAGCATCCCCCGCATAGCAATGAATGTTACTGATTTATAACAAATCATGTTTATAATTATCATGGATAAAAATAATTTTGTTAACTTTTGCAGGATTTAGACGCGATCTCTTCGCAGTTAAGACTAGCCCAGCTACAGAAAAAACCCTTTCACTTGGCGTGCTTGTAGCTGAGATAGATAGAAGCGATCGCGCTAATCCGGCAAGCCAAGGAAAAACAACTTTTTTTTGTTCCCAGAACTTAAGAATGTTGCCCTCTACATCTCCTAAATCTGAAGGGTTAGCCGTAGCCAAATATCTCCAACACTCTTAAGTAACGTCGACATCCTCATCAATAAATCTATTGGAGTGTTTTTTGGCTAGCTTTTGGAGTAAAACATCTGGCATCGACGATATAGTAGACATTGTCTACTATATCGATGCGACGTTGCCGTGTTGTAGACAACAACGCGTGCGTGACACATGGTTCGCGCGCAAAATTTGAACTCGGCGTCAATTTTTCTGTGACCCGGCGGCGGCGGCGGCGCGCCGGGGTCGCTCGGCGGCGGCACGCCGGCGTGGCGCGGACCTCTAGTTGGACTTAGTTACCCGTTTTGAGACTTTAAATTAAAATTGTTATACATAAATAGGTATATAATATTGTTTGTTGATTGAAATATAATTTTATGAAAACTTATAAGTAACAGGAGTTTCCAATTTGGCTATTTGTCAAGTCCAAGGTGTACAAATCAATTTTATAATGTGTTAATACTAACAAAAATAAACATGATTTTATTTTATTATTGTTTTATTTTATAACAAAAATGTTGTGTGGTTTTATGAAACCACGGTAAAAGTGAAACTGTTCGAACGGTTCCGAACACTGCTTTATACCTACTCGGCAGCCGACCGTCACGCGACATGCGCTACACAGACCAAAAAGTTTGAGACGATATGAGACGATGTAATAAAAGTTTCACTTTAAAAAATTATAAACAATCGTTAAATAAAGTAAATAAGTTTTGATCTGCATTATCATTACATCCATATTTTCACATGCCATAATGATAATATATTATATTCAAATATAGGTATGTGTAAATACATAATATTATGTAGGTATTACCTTTAGAAAAGTAATATACGTATATTATACATGTAATAAGTACCTACATAATATTACGTGGATATCTCATTATTAAATACAGTATTATCCACTTGTGTAATATAACTAATGATATTGAGGACAAAATAAAAAATACGCAGTATCAAGATCGTTCAGTCCATTTTCCCTAGGGTTGCACACTCAAAATTTTGATTTCCCTAATTGCCATCAGATTCTGGTTTACCTATACTATCTATACTCACACAGTGAGTACCTGCGTAAAAAAATAATCGTGGGATTCGCCAAAAAGGAATTCGCTTTCCAAGCTACTTGACACTGGACACACTCCGAGTTATAGTTGTTTCATTGATATTGTTGTTTTTGTTGAGTTTGATTGTTATACATATTTTGTTTGCGTTACAATAGTTAATTGATTGTTATTTTATTTTCGTTAAGTTTTTGTTAAGGACTTTGAAAATAAATGGATGAAAAAAAAACGATGTTAGAGAACTTATATAAAGTTTATTGTTAAAAATAAATATATTTTTCACATAGAATGAGTGATAAAATATAAAAATAGCATTAAAACTTGAGGCATCCTCCATTTTTAACCGACTTCAAATAAAGGAGAAGGTTCTCAATTCAGCCGGTATAATATTTTTTTCATCATAATATTTTAATTTTTAACATGATTTTAACATTTTCAAACCTAGCAATACAATTTTGTCTTTTGTCACGTAAGAAAACTAAGCGGGAGGTTTAATTTTTTCTGCGATTAAATTTTTCAACATTTTGTTTAAATACTGTAAATAATTGTTTATATAGTTAATTAATACACACCAAAATATATTTTAAATATCATGGGAGTCGATTCTGACGGTGGCGAAAGCCCCGTTGAAAAAGAAACTAAAAAAAGAAAATTGACTACGACGAAGAAAGATCTCGATTTCAAAATTTTTACCAAACCGAATTATACGAGACAGTTCCCAGATAATCATAGCACAGACTGTATAGTATACGTAGAATCTCTCGACAGTGAAAAAATTGGTAATAAAAATCCAATAGCGCTTACTAAACTTTTCACTGAGCATGTTAAAGGTGTTGCTGGTGTGCACAGAGTCAATGCTTTCAAACTTGGTGTTACATTTAAAAAAGCAGTATCAGCTAACAATTTCTTAAAAATGGAGAAATTTCTTTTAAAAAATAAATTAAAAGCATTTGTGCCGGCGCACTTAACAGAATCCACTGGGGTCATTAGGCATGTCCCCACAGATTTAACAAATGAAGAGATATACAAGATTATCACTTGTGATGCGGAAGTGATTTCAATAAAACGATTCCAGAGAAAAGTAGATGGAAAACTGACACCATTAGGTACTATTGCAGTAACCTTTGCGACTACGACACTGCCACAATATGCTTATATACAAATGTTCAGATACCCGATCCAGTTGTACATCCCACCCCTGTTACAATGTTATAAATGCCTTAAGTTTAATCACTCAGCAAAAGCTTGCAGAGGTACTCAAATGTGCTCTTCATGTGCTGGACAGCACTCATACAAGGAATGCGATGTTGAAGAAATTATATGCATCAACTGCAGCGGTCATCACTTAGCAATCTCGAGAGACTGCCCAGTAAAACAAAAAAAATAGAAGAAAAGAAAAGTAAATACAGTGGATTTCGGTTATAACGACGGCGGAGGGACCACTTTAATGTTGTCGCTATATCCGGAGGTCTCTATATCCGAAATAATAAAAAATTGATACGTAACTGATTCATAATTTTAACTTCATGCACGTGCTAAGTAATCCTACACAGAAACAAATCACTTGACCATCTGCGAATGTAAACAAAAGATTCTTATCCTTTGTTTACATTCCTATATAATACAAGCTTAATAGTTAAAGTTGATGAATGAGTCTTTGCGCCTTTGCCGACTCCGTCTCAATATCCGCAATGAATTTCTAGGAATCTGTCCCAAATAGTTCATAAAAACAAGTCGTTATACCCGAATTAGGCGTTATATCCGGAGTCGCTATTGCCGAATGGATTTATACGAAAGTATGCTTCAAATTCTAGGGACGTAAGTTCGACGTCGCTATAACCGAAAGGTCGTTACAACCGAGGTCGTTATTAATGAAATCCACTGTACATGAACCTCAGTCGATCATATGCCACTGTGGTGAGTACCGTACCCACTATCCCTGATAAAAGATTCCCAGCTCTTAATAAACCGGTTAAGCCGATTGACACAGCTACTGGCACTAATTCAAAATCACTCAACCTTGAGCAAATTGTAGATAATGAAATAATTATAAATGCATTAGTCAAGTCTCTCATAATGCTTGGTAATAGCAAAAACAGTACTCCAGTAACAAATAAAACAATTAAATATATTTTATTAAGTAATTTAATAACATAATGGATGCATATTTAAAGATTTTACAATTTAATATACAAAGCTTACAAAGCAAAAAAGCCTTATTAAAAACATTTCTCTCGGAGCATGATATAGATATTTGTTTATTGAACGAAACCTGGCTTAAAAGTACTAGTATTATTCCTAATTTTACACCATATAACCTTATATATAAAAACTCAGTAAATACGCATAATGGAGTAGGTATATTAATTAAACAAAATTTAAAATACAATATTGTACAAACAACTTTTTATGAAAGCATTCAAAACATTTGCATATCAATTGATACATCTATAGGTAAATTACATATTCTTTGTGTATATGCTCCTCCAAATAGTAACAGATTTGCCACCAACAAAATGAGAAAGGTCTTACTCGAAACTCCTAAGCCGTGTCTTGTCATGGGTGATTTAAATGCACATCACATTTTATTTGGATGTGCGACTAATAATAATAGAGGTAACAGTTTATATAATCTTATTGATGAATTTGATATGTGTATTCTAAATGATGGTCAGGCAACAACTGTTCAATATCCCAATAGAAATGCTTCTGCAATCGATTTATCCCTGGTCACTCCCTCATTGGCTCCTCTGTGTGAATGGCATGTCCACGATGATCCAATGGGTAGTTATCACTATCCAACTATGGTTGTTATGAATGTGAAACCATCTATATATGAAGTACGTCCTGTGGATGAAAAATATATTTATAGCAAGGCAGACTGGTCTAAATATCATGAATTATCAGAAACCTGTTTTTCAAATTTAGATATAGATAACACAGAACCAATTGATTTGTATAATAATTTTGTAAATATTTTGTATGATATTAGAATGTCAACTGTTCCAAAACAAAAATCCCAACAATCTTTAAAAGTAATGAGGAAACCTGCACCTTGGTGGAATAATAAATGTGAGGATGCAGTCAAAAATTCTAAGTTAGCCCTTAGAGAATATAGACAGTCACCAAGTATTCCTAATTTTATTAAGTATAAAAAACTTGATGCTCAAAAGAAAAGGATATTAAAAGAGGAAAGTATTAATTCATGGCACAACTTATGTACTAGTTTTAATAGAATGACACCTGTTTCTCAAATATGGAGTTATGTAAAAAGATTTAAAAGAATAGGTTCTTGTCATAATAGGAATTTCAATGATGACTGGATTCCAAGCTTTTTAGATAACATATCAGATTCTACACAGTTAAATGAAGATAGGTTATATGCCATTTTACATAAATCTGTTGAAAACTCTAAAAATGCATTTCTCAATAGCAAATTTACCATCAATGAACTGTACATTTCAATTAAAAGTAGGAAAGATACAACACCAGGGTTAGATAGTATTCCATACTTATTAATTAAAAAGTTACACCCCAATGCGCAAGAAATTTTATTAAATATATTATACAATAAACTTTGGTTAAATTTAGTAATACCAGACTCATGGAAAACTCAATGTGTAATCCCGATTTTAAAGCCAAATAAACCTGCGAACAATCCTCTATCATATAGACCTATTTCTCTGTCATCATGCTTGGGCAAACTTTTTGAAAATATGTTAAAATTACGTATAGATTACTTTGCTGAGACACAGCAAAAATTACCAGACATACAGTTTGGATTCAGAAAAGGAAGAAGTTGCTCTGAAAGCTTTGTATCTCTTATATCAGACCTTAAAAAGGCAAAATTGAGTCACAGTAATGTTATATGTGTCTTTTTAGATGTTAAAGGTGCATTTGATAATGTTAATATTGAGAGCTTGATAAATGTATTGCAAGAGTTGGAATTACCAAGACATATTTTAAACTGGATTTTAAACTTTTTATATAAAAGAACTCTATTTGTAAAATACAACAATAAATTACATGGACCTAGAACTGTAAACAAAGGGACAATGCAGGGAGCAACATTATCACCTTTATTGTACAACTTATACACATCTCAGATCCTTAATTTTGTAGACACATCAGAAGTTAAAATATTGCAATTTGCTGATGACTTGCTTTTATATTGTGAAAATCAAAATCTTAATATAGCTATTGAAAATATGAATACAGCATTAAGACAATTGCATTATTATTATAGTAACATATTAAAACTTCAAATAAGTTCGGAAAAAAGCAATGTTCTAATTTTTAGTAAAGATCCTTTTGCACACTCTACTGTAAATATTAAATATAATAATGAAATCATTCCTAGTACCAATCAACATAAATTTCTAGGTGTCATACTAGATGATAAATTGAAATTTGATAAGCATATTAATTACATATGTCAGAATGCTATGAGGGGCATAAATATCTTAAGAAGCTTAGCAGGAACTTTTTGGGGATCTGATCCAAAAACATTGAGTATGCTATATAAAAGTATAGTCAGAAGTCATTTTGATTATAGTTCTTTAGCTTATATGAATGTTAGTAATACATTATTAAGAAAATTGGATGTGATACAAAATATGGGTCTGAGAATAATTAGTGGAGCCATGCGCACCACTCCTATTAATTCTATGGAAATTGAGAATTGCATACCTCCATTGTGTCTTCGACGATTACAGCTGGCTGAGAGATTTTGTTTGAAGGTGTTATCTTGTAATAATAATATTGTTCTAAATAATATCATTCATCCAATTCTACAGTCAGCTGGTACTCACAACATCACGGCTAATACAATTATCTCAGGTAATTTGCCTGAAATTATAACAATAGTGAATTATGTAAAAAATCTAACAAAAGATATGTACAGTAGCAACAAATGGCCAATTTACAAATTCCCTTATGATACATTACTTAATTTTCTAGATATAAAGTGTGATTTAGATTCTGTTAATAACAAGTTTGAATTCAGACAATATATATCCAATAAAACTGATTTTTACATTGTATATACCGATGGCTCTAAGAGTGATTGTCATGTTAAGGCTGCATTTTATGACCCACAAATGAAAGTAACTAAATGTTTCAGAATGCCAAATAGTTGTAGTATTTTCACAGCAGAAAGTTGGGCCATTCTGGCTGCTTTGACATATGTAAAATCTAATGTAATTAATTTAAATATTTTGATAGTTTCAGATTCCAAAAGTGTGTTATCTGCTTTATGTAATTGCAATTTTGTATTTAAACAGAATTATATTTTGTATAGGATTAAGGATTTTTTACGAATTATTGGCAAACATATTGAATTTGTATGGGTTCCCTCACACAGTGGCATAACTGGTAACGAAATTGTAGACGAGGCAACACGTCAGGAGCATGATGAAGACCTGACAGGATCTTTCAAAGTTCCTTTTACGGATTATTATCATAAGTTTAAAACTTTAATGAAAAATATGTGGCAAGATTACTGGGATTTGACCACAGAAAACAAAGGAAAATGGTATGCAAATTTACAAAGAAACTTACCTACAACACCTTGGTATAATGATTTCAGATACACTAGTCGAAAGTTTATAACGATCATTAGCCGTTTGCGGTTTGGACATTGCTTGGTTCCAGCGCATCTTTATAGGATGAAAATAATTACAGAAAACATTTGTACCCATTGTTCCCAGGAAAATGCAGACATAAACCATATTATTTTACAGTGTCGAACGTTTGGTATTCAAAGATTGACACTTGTCAGTGAAATAAGTGATATCGCCCAAGGACATTCAATTAGTGTTCCCCGCCGGGTCGAAGATTTATTATCTAACAAAGAATATTTCATTCCGTTATATAATTACATTGTTAATACTGTAGAAAAAATTTAATTTCTAATACTGTTTTGAAAAACGATCGAATATATAATATGTATAATTGTATTGTAAACTTAGTAAATAAGTTAAAATATTAATGTTAGTTCTGTATCCTATTATAATTATTTTATTTTTGTATAATGTATGTTTTATATTATATTGAAATGTATATTACTTTAAGATTGCGACTGAAGGACTTGTATCCATGGTCATGAATAAATTATTAAAAAAAAATTGTCACGTAAAAATTTAAAAATGACAGTGACAATTGACAAATAATGACAAAATGACAATGACAAATGGCAATATATTTATTGATAAGCGGCTTGCCAAGCTAGAAAAAATAAAAAGCGAAAATATTAAATTTTCTAATGTTTTTATGAATAAAACACTATTACCTTAAATATTATCCGAAAATGGGTCTACTATCCGACCCTGAATATGGTTCTATGAGGTTTATAAAAGTGTTGAAAAGAATTCATTACCCCCTATGTTTTCTTTTCTACATCGGTGCAATAGTGTGGTTCTTTTTATTAGCAAACCGGGAGTTTAATAATGAAACTTATTTTTCGGAAAATGCGTTACTTCCCGGCTTGGTTACTAACGAGTTTTATGGCGAGCAAGCAGCTAAACAATTTTACAATGAATTCCTAATGGAACTTGAGGTATAGTATGATGATTGATATTTAGTTTTATTTGAATGTATATTTCCAGCTTCATTTATAAAAAATAATCAGTTTAGAGGCCCTTGCTTAACAAAATATAGAACATATTTTCTTAGACACTGTTTTAGTTATGTACCCTATTTAAAATGTGTAGTCAAGTCAAAGAGCAAATATGTTGTATTGTTGACATGTTGTAGAGAGAATTTTAGAAATAATCTGTTATAAACAGGATCCTTTCACTGAAAATTTCTACTGTGAACTTTTTTGTAATTGTTACATTAAATATGAAATTTCAGGACAAATATGATGATACAGACGAGATGCCAGTACCATGGTTGGTTGGTAAAATGTCACAGCTACATTTGGAGGTGTATACACACAATTTTACACTCAATTATCCTTTGGGTCAAGGCCAGGTAAGTGATTTAAACTGATTTTATTAAAAAAATATATCAGTATTCAACTTTATCTATTTTAAGATAGATATATATGCGAAATTTAGTATAATATACCATTTTTAATTAAAATAGTATAAATCACTTAATACGAAATACTATTTGTAATCCAACGATTACAGGTATTCAAAGGTACAAACGTATACGGTATCCTACGCGCGGCGCGAACCTCATCCCTTGAAGCGTTAGTGCTGACCGCTCCGTACAGACCGTTGTCTTCGCACCAGAAGGGAACGGCTGCTGGGATCGCTCTGATGCTGGCGTTCGCTCAGTTTGCTAGACGTTAGTATATTTTGTAGTGGAATTGCTTGAAGAAATAGTTTTCTTACTGATGAAAAAGATTTTAGGAAGGTTAGACATTGTATCCATATCTGTAGTAATAAAAATTTTCTCTATAAACATATAAATTTAGAAGTTTAGTTTTGTTCACAATTTTTGTGGAAAAAGTTTATTTACCTTAAATTCAATTAAATTCAATGTCTTTTCTAATAAGTTACTTTTAATTTAACATAAATTTAACATTCACAGGTATGTACTCTCTTAAACTTGTAATTTATAGTTTTCATTAGTTGAAATAGAAATATATAGTTAATACTTACATTTTATACATTTATGCACATTCTATGAAGCAAATACTAGGCCTTTTGATCCAACTATACACATTTTTACAGCGAAAAAGTACTGGGCCAAAGACATAATATTCCTAGTCACAGAACATGAACAACTCGGCATGCAGGCATGGCTCGAAGCGTACCATGGCTTACAAAGTGATTCCGGAACCTTCTACACTAATCTAGGCAGTTTCTATGATCCTAGTGCGTCTATATTTAATACTAAGAAGTCTAAAAGCAAAGGTTTCGAGTGGTGGAGCGATCATAGCAAATGCTTGGACCCTGGGACTTTGAAGGGACGATCTGGGTCCATACAGGCGGCTATTAATTTGGAGTTTCATACACCGAAAATTAGTGAGTTAATATCAATATTATTATAAATTAAAATGTTTTACAGTTATGATCACATCAAACTTATCAAAGTAGAGACAAACAAACAAACAAAAAGGCTATTCGGAAAATAAAGGAATGTTTTCTTTCAGCAAAAAATCTCTAGTTTTTTAAGTACTCATACTAAATTTCCATCCTGTGTAATTTATAACATTCAGCATCAGTATAACAACTTGAAGTGCTTAAATCATTGTAAAATAAAATAATATTTAAAAACTAGCTTCCGCCCGCGACTCCGTCCGCGCGGAAAAATTAAGATTTATTTATTTCTACGTATTTTTCCGGGATAAAAAGTATCCTATTTTATGCCCAGGATAATAAGGTATAATTATACCAAGTTTCATCGAAATCGAACCGTTAGTTTTTACGTGATGCCTTCACATACAGACAGACAGACAAAAATTTTTTTAATCACATATTTGGGTTTGGTATCGATCCAGTAACACCCCCTGGTATTTATTTTTCAATATTTTCAATGTACAGAATTGACCCTTCTACAGATTTATTATATGTATAGATTTCATTGTGTTTACAGAATATGTGGAAGTAAAAGTGGAAGGTCTGAACGGTCAGCTACCGAATTTGGATTTAGTTAATTTGGTCCACAAATTGTGTGTCAAGTCGGGGATTCATCACTCTTATAAAAACAGGTAATTTATCATCATCAACATCATCACATCACATCACGTAACATAACATGACGTCACAAAACGTCACTTCACATCAGATTACATCATCGAAACCGTCACGTATTATTACGTCACGTCACGTCATCTCACAACACGTCACAGCACATCACGTCACATCGCATCACGTCACATCGCTTCACATCACATCACATCACGTCACATCACTTTTATATTAAATTGTTGTTTATTTAATTTTCAGCTACGCATGGTTACGTAATCGCAATATGGACGCATGGGTGGACGGCATTTGGACAATGCTCGGTATGATGTCCGCTCAAATTGCTGGCGTAAGTTATTTCTAAAGCTTTTTTTATTTATTTAGTTTAAAAAAAACATAAAAAAGACTGTAAGAGCCCTCAATATTATGTACTACCTATAATTTATTCTCCTATTTTACGAAAGGATGTCTGGAAGAAGTGATTGTAAGAGCGTTTTCACATTATCCGATCCGATATCGGATATCGGAAGCCGATAGCCGATATCCGATATCGGAGGGAAGTAAAATGTATGAAATATGTACCTGTCTTTCACATTGTCCGATCCGATATCGGATATCGGAGCCGACACCGATATGCCCGTGAGCTATCGGACGATAATGTTCAGTGTTGCCAACTCAATTTTCGAAAAGGCAGTATACCAACAGCAAAAAAGCACTAGTTCGTGTATTTTCAGTCTTATAGGACGCTAAATCTTTAAAAAAATTCTTTGTTTTAACCTAAAATCCTTTTTATTAAAAGAAACCTTTTTTTATTAAGAAAACACACATTTAAGTATTTATAGGCATTAAAAATACGATTTATACGGCAGCTATTTTAATTACCGTATAAAAATATACGGCAATTGGCTGAACTGAAGTAAACAAAAATATATTGCATTCTTAAATTCAAATATCTATCTTCGAAAATATTAGTGTCTATCATCTTTATTTTAACTCATTCTGCCTCGCTCCTCCTCCTACTCGGATGTTGGTTGTGCTCTGTGGTTGTGCTATTTATTGTATTGTTGTCATTGAGTGCTTTGTTTTTAACCGACTTCAAAAAAAGGAGGAGATTTCACACCGATTTTGTTTTTATTTTGAATTAACAACAAAGAATATTGGAAAACTCTTAGTTCTAAAATAATTGCGACACTAAAATAATTTATGTATCTTTAATTACAGGAAATTACAACAATCATATTATAAAATATATATTTGAACGGGTGACAATATTATTTACAGTGTAATAAGAAAAAGAATAGAAAATGTGAACAAAGATTGTATCACTTAATAAATTGATCATAGGTACTACATGAACTTTTATAAATATATACAGTGAAAAAATGACTAAATGACTAGGTACGTCTTGTTAAAAATACATATTTTATTTTATTTATTTGGTCAACCAACATTTGTTTACAATGATTCTTAAATATAAATTTTACATAACAAATAGTTCTTGCGATAAAGTAACAAATAATTAGAGGTTAACACAGCATGCGCCAATTATACAGAGCTATTTCTTAAAAGTAGGATACTTGTTATTGTTAATAATAATAAAAGAATAAGAATTATTTAATTATGGTGATGACAACAATTTAAGGTTTTAATTTTATGATAATATGATCTATCATTTGATTTTCTTTTAATTATACCTTTTTTTTATCAACTGGCAACTTAGTTTAGTTTTCTCTAAAAATTTCTGGCAACACTCATGATAATATCGGAAGGATTTTATCGGACAATGTGAAAGGGAAAATTGTATCCGATATCGGATATCGGCTATCGGCGTCCGATATCCGATATCGGATCGGATAATGTGAAAACGCTCTAATAGTAGTGATAGTGAAAGTTCCTTTTTTTGACGTGAAACTTCTTTAGGCGCGTTGAGACTAACATTTCAAGGTCGCATCATGGCAATACCGTCACGTCATGGAGTAAGGCTACGATTTTGGTATCTTTGAATCTTGCCAAAGAAGTTTCACTTCTGACACGTGTCCAATCTTTCTATTTATTTTTTCTCTCCTCAGGTGCCAAACGGTAATCACGGTTTATTCCATCGTTTCGGAATTGAAGCGGTGACCCTAGAGGGTCGTGACACAGACGACCCCTCGGGAACACCCCCAAGAACGGCCCATCTAACCCCCGCTAATTTCTACCGCCTCGGGAACGCACTAGAGAGCATATTTCGTTCCCTAAACAATCTTCTAGAGAGATTCCATCAAAGTTATTTCTTCTATTTGCTGGCCGCGACGGATAGGTTCATTTCTATTGGTAAGTAATAACTAGCAATTTCTCCTGACTTTGTCCGGATTATAACAGCAAATACATATTATATAAAGCCCCCGAGAACGGCCTATCTAAACCCATATGAGTGAGTAGGGTAATAATTATAAATAACCAGCTAATTATCTTTGCTTTGCCCACGTTTTTTACTAAAAATGAATAAAAAAAGACGGGTTACACTCCGGGAGTGCCGGCAGAAGTGAAAACTTGATTATTAACGTTCAGCATGTTTGATATTTTGGAATGGTATCCGTCTTACGCATGGAATATAAGGGCTAAAAAAAAAGCATCCGTCTTACGCTTTTTCGATCAGGCCACGTGTCCTGACGCGAGTTTAAGATTTTATACCCAACGCCGCTAAAGAAGTTTTCACTTCAAAACTACATATAACATCCCCAAGAACGGTCCATCTGACTGTATATTTTAGTAATAATGTAATTTGAAAGAAACTAACGTTATTAATTCAGTTCGAAACACCTAAAAATTAAAATTATATATATTGAAGAAAATTTCATATATAAAACTCACACATATACAGGGTTACTTGAACCTCGCAGGACAAGATAGCTAACATCATAACTCATCATAAGTAACAACATTTGTTCTACGACTCTTGGCATAACGCAATAAATTATTATTAAATGATTTTTTAAACTTTTATTGTACTCTCTTAACATTTGTAAGTCTATGTTCTATTCATTATCGAAAGGACGACGTTATGCCCCCTTCCCCCTCTCATTCGCTTCTTGTTTACGTAATTTTTGGGACGCGCGTAGTTTATAATATTCAAACGAAAAATTAAATGAATATTTATTTTTGTATGAAAATAAAATCTAACAAATTATGAAAAGTCGTAGAACAATTAATGTTATTACTAATGATGTTAGGTATCTTGTCCTGCGAGGTTGCTGGTGTTTTACAATTAGTAACCCTGTATAAAGTTCTTTAAATCAAATTTGTTCTAGAACTTTTTTAATCATTAAATGTCTTGCTGCCAATTAAACTGAGGCATTTATAGACCTGGTTATATACCAGACACATAAATCTTTAGCAAAAAAATGGTCTGATCTCGTGAACCTAAACTAACATCACAGAAACTGATTTCAAAGGCAAGTCGTTTTTCATTCGATTAACGTTCAGCAGGCAGACAAATGGCAGACGACTAGAACAACGATATAAACTACTATTGCTAATTTTATGGACATAAGCTCATGACATTTTGGTCGTCGACGTTGGTAGGGGTGACCAAATCCTTAGCATAACATCATACGCTTATGTCAATTAGTGTCGATAGCGGATTATACTCCTTTGCGTTTTGACGTTTGTCTCGACCCCTTAAAAAGGCGCATGCCATTTTTATAGTGTTTATTTAATCGTCTTTGTAATAAATATAGTTTAAAAAACAATAATAACACGCTTTCATTGATAGACACAACTAAAAAGTAGAAAATGATTCTTAATCTATACTATACTTATCTATACTAATACTAGCTTTCCACCCGAGGCTTCGCCCGCGCAGTCAAAGAAACACCCGCATAGTTCCCGTTCCCGTGGGATTTCCGGGATAAAACCTATCCTATTTCCCGGGGTAAAAGTAGCCTATGTCCTTTCTCGGGTATCAAAATATCTCTATACCAAATTTCATGCAAATTGGTTCAGTAGTTAAGGCGTGATTGAGTAACAGACAGACAGACAGAGTTACTTTCGCATTCATAATATTAGTATGGATTATAAAGCTGAAGAGTTTGTTTGATTGTTTGAACGTGCTAAACTCAGGAACTACTGGTCCGATTTGAAAAATTTTTCGTTGTTAGATATCCCATTTATCGAGGAAGGCTATATATAATCACGCTAAGACCACAGGAGCGGAGCAATGCGGGTAAAACCGCGGGGCACAGCTAGTAAATTATAAATTTATTTTTAGGTCAATATATGCCGTCTTTATGTCTGCTTTGTGGCGCTTTGTTGATTCGAGCATTATCTCTTTGGGTAACAATACAGAAAGATGAAGAACTCGACAAAAAGAAAGAAAAAGATACAGATACGAGCGCAAAAGATACAGATCCCGTAAAAGATACAGATATCTTAAAAGATACAGAAGTCGTAAAAGATAGTGACGCGGAAGAGAAGCCAGAAGGCTTAAGGAGACGTGTGAAGTTTACGGAGAAAAAAGATAAGGAAAATATAAAAGATAGCGTGGGCAAGAAAGAAAGATTGGAGGAAGTGAGCGTCGTCAGTATTGGCGCGAATTATTTCCTGGTGCATTTGATTGGTTATGGTGTTATGAATTCGCCGATTCTTTTCAGTTATATTGGTAAGTTATAACAATTTTTTTCTTTTATATTTTAAGATAAGAGAAAAAATAAATTTCGTGAAGTGATATTCGAAATTATTGAAACAATAATTAATAGGTAACTGAAATCTAATCAGGATTTTAATTTTAACACCAATTTATTGTTAATTTTTAAAGGTCGACTGTTTTTTTTTTTTGGGTTTGTTACAGAAATCGGTTCACCCAGTCCAAAGTTATAACTATGAGAGTTATAACTTTCGACTGGGTGAACCGATTTTTATGATTCTTTTTTTATTTTATTTTATTATCATCCGGTTGGTCCCATAACATTTGTTCAGTTTTGGCTACTTAACAAATAATTGTTTTTTGAACGTATGTTTTCCAAAAAATTTTTTGTTGTTTTTCCAGGCGCGAAATACTTCGACAAACCGTCCGAAGTGTCAGTGTACTACGGTTTGTTATGTATGTCCGTGCTGATAGCGGTAACGGCGCCGCTCCTATTGAAACTGTTTCGGACAAGGCCAATCAATAGGGATGAATTGACTATTGTAAGTGTGTGTTTGTATTTAATCGAATCAATACTTTTTTTACAAGATGACTAAAAATATAACTTACTAGCGGTCCGCCCCGGCTTCGCCCGTGGTACATATTTCGCAATAAAAGGTGTTCTTTCTCAGTATTTTATGCGTGAAAACCATACATACATACAAACCTTTCCTCTTTATAATATTAGTATAGATAATAAAGTTTACTATAAAAGCTGACTATTAACGACTAGATTCATATTCGCGTATTAAAAGACCGTCGAAAAATGTGATAAAACATTCATTGAAATTAACGCCTTATGTCGTGGCAGTAAGGTTAAAAGTCTATTGTATCGCTAATTAGAAAACTCTGCCTAAAACACGTGAAGGCAGAGTTTTGTGACGGACAGATTTTGAACGTAATTATGTGTCTATTTGTTTATTGTTAAAAAAACCTGATTTGTTCTCGATTCCTAAAATATTTTTTTTTTGTTGTTATTTTCGCCTACACAATATTATTCTACTACTAAAAGATATGTCCAGCGCGTGTTTGTATGTCGGTATATACAACACATCGCTTAATTTATGCATGCCCATACTATACACCCCCTTTTTCGACAAAAAATGTTCTTTTTTTTCAATTTTTTTGTTATTTTCGCCTACAGATAAACATCCTCCTGCTAATTGAGATGTCGACCGCGTGTTTGTGTGTCGGCATGCACAATATATCACTTGGTTTGTGCCTCTCAGTACTGTACACCCCCCTCGGGTTGTTGGTGGCCGTGGGAGGGGAGGGGAGATGGAGGTTAGTGGAAAAAAACTTGAAAAAAATTAAAAAAATCCATTGTGAAGTGGGATCATGTGCGATTTTTTATACCTGGTCTTTAAAAATTGACAAAATTTGTGATTCTATAAAACTAAAAATTAATAATAATTCTTATAAATATTATTTATTTAAAATTAAAAATGTGAAAGTAATTATTTTTGTGTGTCTGTTACGTTTTCAACGCTTAAACTACTAAACCAATTTTAATGAAATTCTGGGAAATAACTAGTTTGAACGCGAAATAGGCTACAAAATCGTGCATGCGCCATAACATTTTTTTTAGAAGGGTCTTATATATGATTCTAATATGTAAGATGGTAGGAAATGGCATAGATAAATAGAAAATTAACATTATCTTTTTTCTTTCAGCAAATTCATAACCACGCTTAAAAGGCTTATCTGCCTTCTACTACAACCGCTAATCGCAGTGACACTAGCAATGATGCTATATTCCCGGGTTCTGTTCCCGGAGGAGGGAATCACGGGAGCAGTGGGGAGGGGGAGGGATGCGGCCATGCAGGGGGTGATGTTCGCTATTGTGGACTCGCTGGTGAGTTGAACTCAAGTCTCAAACCTCAAAAAAAAAGACGGGTTGCACTGGGGGAGTGCCGGCAGAAGTGAAAACTTGATTATTAACGTTGAGCATGTTTGATATTTTGGAATGGTATCCGTCTTACGCTTTTTCGATCAGGTCACGTGTCCTGACGCGAGTTTAAGATTTTATACCCATTACAGAAAAAGTGCTCAACGCCGCTAAAGAAGTTTTCACTTCGAAAATACTTCGGTCATGGGAAATTTTTCGCTTCAAGAGAAATTATTTATAAAGATTTAATTATGATTAAATATACATTTTTAACCAACATAAGAAAAGGAGGATGTTCTCTAACTTTTGACTGGGTGAACCTAATTTGGGTTTTTTTTTGCCTACCATGTGCAAATTTAAAAAAGGCACACAACCCTCCATGGGTTTTCATCTTCTATTTATATTCTTTAATGCTTTAAAAAACGTCAAAAGTTTAAACAAAAGGTTTTTTCAACCTTGCCTAACTTTTTATTAGGCAAGTGATCATAAAAAATACGTCTCATCTGGTCTCTTTTGACCGAATTTACCGCCCATTTTCAATTTTTCAGTACATATTTATATATTTTTTTTCAGATTTACGGCAACTGGTTGTTCAACGTCGTCACAGCAGTATTATTACCAACTTGGATTATATCCTGGCAAATATTATGTACTTCAGTCACTGTTTGATGTTTTTATTATAAAAATGACAATTAGAAATAAATTATTTATAATATTTTTGCGTTTTATTTAACACCTTTTTTAATACTTTCGTTTCGTAAAAATGAGAAATTAAGCGAAGATACCACCTAATAATTTAAGTAAATTGATTATCGTAAATAGTAATAGAAATGCGAAAGTAACTCTGTCTGTCTCTTCTTCATGGCCTAAACACTGAACCGATTTGGATGAAATACAAACATACATTGAGACCGGAGAAAGTACATAGGATGTTTTTTCTCAAAGAAACTCAAACTCAAACATTTATTTATTCAATTAGACTACTACTACTAGAAGCACTTTTGAATCGTCATTATATATTTTTAACATTTACCACCGATTTGAAAAGCAGTATCTATGGAGAAGAACCGACAAGAAACTGCATAGTTACTCTTAAAATCATTTCAATATTACAATTTAATTTTACATACTATGTAACTACATATCACTACATAGTATAAAGCAAAGTCGCTTTCTCTGTCCCTATGTATGCCTAAATCTTTAAAACTACGCAACGGATTTTGATGCGGTTTTTTTAATAGATAGAGTGATTCAAGAGGAAGGTTTGAGTATATAATTTATTATGTTTGAGACAAAGCGGCCGAAACCGCGGGCGGAAAGCTAGTATAATAATATGCCAAAGAACTGTCCTGTGGTTCTTAAGCATCAACCCTCCATAGGTTTGCATCTTCCATATATTCCTTAGTCTGTAATAGGCTCTCTGAACTAATATAGTTTTTACATAAGTTTAAATTTAGCACTACTTTATCCCGGTAATCCAACGGGAATTGTGCGGGTTTTCCTTTGACTACGCGGGCGGAAAGTGATAATAATTTACGGAATTACCAAGATACGTAAAAAGATTTTTAACCTTTTATCATATTTCAAACATTAAGTTACTATGTACTACGTACTAGAGAGGCCATCGCTACTATACTATTTGTAACACTAGTTAGAGTAGGTTAGAGTCAATCGTCTTAAACCAATTTTTTTTTGATACATTGATACTGCTTTCCGAATCGGTGGTAAATAATTGATAAGTTTATTCATATTTTTATAAGATAAACAATATTTATTTCTTACATTGATTGGTTTTAATTTATAAGTAATAAGAGGCAGAATATTTACAAAGTGTATGACCTAGCCGCAACGCGCACAGATTTTGTTTGTGGTGTCCTCTCTATAATAATACCTCAATGATTTACAATAAAATATCTTTCTCCTTTTTAACATTAGCATCATGTTGATTATACCTACCGATTGTTTTGTAAATATTAAAAATAATCTGCCATTGTATAATTATATCACAATGTATTATTTATTCATGTGATGTAAATTACCTCTGTTATATTAAGGATTAAATTGGAGAATTGTAAATATTATAACGAGATATGAACTACGGGTGATTCAAATATAACTCTTATAAGGTAATAAGTAATAACATTAAGGTTATAACTATATGTGAAATAAAACTAGTTGACTGATATTCAATGATTTATTTGTAAGAAAATTTTGTGAAATATTAAAATTAATAAATCTCTTATATCTCTTATTCTTATACTATCTTCTTATAAAATAAATATATTCGCATTCAACATTTGTTGCGAGAGTAACTCTGGCTGTCTGTCTGCCGCTTCCTCACGCCTTAACTCCTGAACCAATTAATTTGAGATCTGTCAAAAGAAGACAGTTTTTATCTCGGAAAGCCTACGGGAACGGAAACTAAGTATGCGAGTTTTCCCTTTGCGGAAAAAGGAAATACATTTTTTGTTTTGTTTGTTTGTATTGATTAGGCTCATAAAAAACTGGACTAATTTTAATGACTTTTTCCCTAATAGAAAGCTTTATTATTAGGAAGTAATATAGGCGATATTTTATTTCGTATATTTATCAGCCAGCCGGAGCGAGCGGCTAGTAATACTTTTTCTTAATAATAAGGATAATACATTGGCTGCTCGGGTTGCTTGGAAGAAATTGCTTGAAGCAATAAAGCCGCCCTTTGCATCTAATGTCCTGTCTGTGTGTGTGAAATTTGTATTTGTGTTGTATGCAATAAAGATTATAAATAAAATAAATAAATAAATAAGGATGAACACCCTGTATAATTTATTTGACTCTATCTGGATGAAAATAGCAACATAGATACGTAGTAACCATGTGCTGATTTGTATCGCAGTTTCTTGTAGTGTGTAGTGTTAATATGAGTGGGAAAAGTGTCAGAAATGGGCACACATATGTGCAATGGATGGTCGCTATTTTAGGTAAAAAGGAGACATTATTTAATTGAGATACAGTTTTAACAAGTATAAGAGCACCTAGATACATGTCTTAAATTTAATTAATTATTTATTTAACATTTTATTGCACACATACTTACCTATGTCCTATACATAATATAATATAAGAAACCGAAAAAATCCAGGAGAATTTACAATAATCACAGAGAAAATTAAAGATCCATATTTTAATAATTGGTCGATAAAATTTCTATAATTCATAAATGCATGCAAGGTATGACTTCTCAAAAATGTGGACTCTATTGATATCAGCTATTTTTAGCTTTTCTTCAAAAATCGTGAAAATATATCCTCTTACCTACATAAGAAGCGGTCGATCGATTTTTTTTAAGCTATTGCGTAGCTTCTATCGCGGGCCTTGAGCGCGGGGACCGAATCCAGAAATTTCGTAACGAAAAACCTCACGCTCCCCACTCCGACGGGCGCGGAGGTGTGGCTTGAAGGCATAGCATGCAATAGCTTTACCGCGGTAGTCCCCGAGTGCCACACGTCTTTTATATACCTATCTATGTGATTGTAAAATTTTAATAATCAGGTAAATAGCCAAATAGGGATTAGGGACTAATTGTTCTCTCTAAATACGGAAGACCATACACGAATAAAAAAAAGTATTCAAATAATTCTCCTTATAAACTTAAAATATTCAACACGAATAAATGCTATTATACACTAATTTCAACCCTTAGTTTCAACCACTAAAGATATTAAATTACTTCACACACTACTTTTCTCTATCACCAACCAAAAATCGATTTCAGCAAACATAGCAGTATTCGTATACGGCTTCGAGAACAGCTGGATATCACCCATGACTAAGATCCTGCAATCCGACGAGTCCCCAGCTGGTGCGCCACTCTCTGATTATGCTATATCCTGGATTGCAAGTACCATGGGCTTCGCAGCTACGTTCGGTACATCAGCTTATGCATATATGGCAGATAGGTTTGGCAGGAAGATCGCTGTTATGGCCCTTTTATATCCACAAGCGGTAAGCAGTATTATTGAGAAGATTAAATAGGTTTTATTGCATTTATTGGTGTATTTTTTCTAATATTATTTTGGGAAGAGATGAATAATTTAGTGGCTAATGAAAAGCTAGTGTAATTAAACGTTACCTAGTTACAATAGAATCCTTCGTATTTTCTACAAAATTGTATTGTTACATTCTTATTTTTAAATATTTCTGATTTCACATTGTATTATCACCGACATGATAAAAATATCATGACATTATTGTATTGCCACCAATCTATACTAATATTATAAAGCTGAATGAGTTTGTTTGTTTGTTTGAACGCGCTAATCTCAAGAACTACTGGTCCGATTTGAAAAATAATTTCGGTGTTAGATAGCCCATTTATCGAGGAAGGCTATAGGCTATATATCATCACGCTAAGACCAACAGAAGTGGAGCACTGCGGGTAAAACCGCAGGGCACAGCTAGTCTTTGATATACGTATTATACGTGTAGAAAGTTTAAATTAACTCTGTTGATTTTTAAATATGGTCAAATGTATGTAACCGACCGACTCTATAAGAGTCGGTTACATTATACATACCAACAAACATACAGGGTGAAGCATAAAGCGTTATATATACAACTGTTATTAACAAATAACAGTTATTCGCCATTTATTGGAAAAAATAAGTATCATATTATAATGTAGAATGTACCGAGTATTTTTAGGAATGTTTTCTAATTATTTCAGATTTCATGGGCTCTAAAACTCTACCCTACTGTTACAACATTAACTTTATCACGAATATTCGGCGGTTTGGCCGCAGGAGGGATTTTTAATGTAGTCCCCATGTATGTGAAGGAAATAAGCCAGGATAGTATTAGGGGCACCCTGGGCTCTTTGCTGATTTTATCGCAGAATTTGGGTATGCATAAAGTAAAAATAAAACACGAATTTATAAGAATTTTTGAAGTAAAACTTCTTTAGGCGCGACTAGGGAGTAACTCAGATTTATTTTCTGACGGAAGTAACGCTTACTATAGTTTGCGTAGTTTCCGCCATTTAAAAATAATAATTCTGATTGGTTGTAAGTATATGTCATATACTACACGCTTCTTGACTTATACGCCAGCTAGTGGCAAATATTATAATCAATTAGGATTAAGTATTTATTTTCAAATTTTCAAACGGATCAATTGTGAATAGCAAAGTGAATGAAAAATTCAACAGTTTTAAAAACATTATTTTAAATTGCAAAATTTTTTGAAAATATCTAAATATACTTGTTTATTTATTACTTTTAAAATAAGTAAATTAAAAATAAAAATAAACATGTTGTGGATTATAATCAATCTATTTTAAATATTGCTGAAGACAAAGTAGTATCCATAGCAACAGATATGTATATAGGTTGTCATTCAGTTGAACAAGAAGCATATGTACGCCAACAATTTCATAAAATGTCAGTTATTGATACAGGAGGATCGCCTTATGAAATCATATTAGTTCTTAACAAATTTTACATTATTACAACCAATATTGATGTATCTGATGGCTTAGCCAACGGTTGTGTTGGAAAGTTAGTGTATATTGAACGTGATGACAGTGATAACATCATACGCTTATGGCTTGAGTTTCCTGGTAAGATAGGAGAGAAAATTAGGAAAAAAGCTGCCCATCATATTCAAACTCTAAACATTAGTAGAACAGCAGTCCCAATTTTACGAAGATCGTCATCTGTACCAATGAATAGAAATAAGACAATATTTGCAAAGAGAAATCACTTTCCATTAGTATCTGCTTGTGCGCTTACAATACATAAGTCTCAAGGTGGTACTTTTGATCAAATCGTTTATGAATACAATAAAAGTCACAGTCAGCAGCTGTTATATGTAGCATTATCACGAGTAACTGATATAAATGGATTGTTCATTGTCTCAAACACCGATGACAACAAATTTTATCATGGAAGAAAGCGTCCAGGGGGAATAGTTGATTTACAGTGTGAATTTGAAAGACTTTCAAATTCTCGCCTAATAACACAACAGGAAGAATTATATAACCTTGTAAATGAGAGTAACATTACACTATTTTCCTTCAACTGCCAAAGTTTACGTGCTCATGTTTCTGATCTGAATGATAAAGTATTAAAAAGGTCCACATTGCTGTTATTTTCCGAAACTTGGATGAAAAATGACGAACAAATTCTTATTGAAAATTTTTATTGCGTTACCCAATACAAACGACCCAACTCAACTGCTGGTGGAGTAGCTGTATATCATTCATCTACAGATACACTGAACAATGTAACACCAATTCAAAATATTTCACCAACTATATTATCACAAATTTCCGATGAGGTTTCACAAATTGGTGACATCGCCTTGGTTCGATGTGTTAATACGAATGACCAACCTGTGATTATCGTTGTTATTTATATTTCTACAAATACTAGCCTGACAAATATCATAAAATTTATTCATCAGCAATTACTTCACTTCACAATTGAAGGTTCTCGACTTTTAAATAGTAATTATCATGAATTACCGATGATTCTAACTGGAGATTTTAATGTTAATTTTCGCTCTCAGGAATCTCAGCCGTTAATTGATTTTTTAGAAGAAAAATTTGATTTATCTATGAATACTTCTCGACTTCATTCAACAACGCGTTTCGGTACAACGATAGATGCTGTATTTTCAAGAAAAGTAGCAAATTTAGAGAGTAAAATTTATGTTTCACATTATAGTTACCACAAACCTATAATTTCGTACGTAAGAAATTATGATGACATTCAATTACCTGTTTCGAATGAATAATATTAATATAACATTTAAATAATCTTTGTAAAGCACATGAATAATAAATATTATTAAATTATAATATAATATTTATTTATTTAAGTTAATATTTAATCATTTCAGTGATATATGTCGTCAACGCCAAAGAAGTTTTACTTCAATCGCGCGTAAAGGTTACACGCACACACTTTTTTTTTTTTAATTTAACATAGGTAGGTACACGTCACGACATAGGTACCTATTACATAAATACAACATATAAAATCTTACTTTAATATTGAACAAAAATAAAATCTAAAGTAAAGGCTGACCTAAGTCAGTGTCTAAACGCTAGTTTTAAAATCGTTAAATATTTTTTATAGTTTTCCGCTAAATCCTTTCATTACGATGCATAATTACATCAAACGAGCGAATGCTCATTCCATAGAGTAACTTATATAGGATGGCTCATTCTAACCCCACTATCTCAAATTCTTTTAGTGTAGGTATACATATAGTATAGAGCATTCTTTCATCGTTCTTAGTGCGTTCGTAAATATTCTATGCAATTATGCAATGTTCTAATACTGAATAACACTGAATACGAGTTTTCGTTTACAGTTTACACTTCAGAAAGAATTTGCTCTTGCTCTATGTTCGTTTGATGTAAATAGGTACACCGTTAAAAGCACGCATTCGCATACTTATATTGTCCATATTATTACTATTCAAAATACAACGGACAAATTAAAATCGAATTTGCATCGAGAGATAAGAAATAAAACCACGAACTTAACATTGAACATACTTTTTAAAAATATATGCTTATCACATCACATTATTTTTTTAATCTTTTTCCGTATTCTGTTTCAAGGTGTCCTTTTCATGTTTGTAATCGGAGCCTATTTCGACTACTATACTGTGCAGTGGTCAATCATTGGAATACCTATTGTGACTGCAATACTCATGTTGAAAGCTCCAGAAGCCCCCGCTTTCTTGGTTAAACTTGGGAAAATGGATGTAAGTGTTACAAAATTAGTAATTAGTACGGTGCGTTTACGTCAAACTAACATAAAGCTAGAGCAAGAGCATTATTTCGTGATCTTTTAGAGTAAACGAAACCTTCAGTGATGTTCAGTATTAGAACATTGCATAAAATATGTAAATAAATAAGGCAATAAGAACAGCGAAATAATGCTCTACGATTGTTTACGCAGTAAAAGAATTTTACATCGTGGAGTTAGAATGACAATTCACTCGTTTGATATAAATGCACTGTTATGAAAAAAAAAACTTATTATGGTAATTATAAAATCAGTAAATTCAAAATAATACGTATCTAGGTAGGTACTTGTAATTTTAGTTAAAAATTAGTTAAAATGTTTATTCTTTAACTTTAACTGAAGAGTTAAATAAATAATATTCAATACTGTTTGTCCAGGAGGCACATGAAACAGTGGCTTTCCTCAGGGGCCTGGATGTAGATGACAAAAGAGTCTTGGAAGAAGTAGACCGCATGAAGGAGGAAGAAGACACTTTTCAAAGCTTGCCGAAAGTGCAATTGAAGACACTTTGTAAGTTAATATTTTTGTTTACTAAAATAATATAATTTTACAGTTTATAAAACGTTAAATAATAATACAAAACCCTCTATTGAAGTGAAAATTTCTTTAGCGGCGTTGAGCACTTTTTCTGTAATGGGTATAAAATCTTAAACTCGCGTCAGGACACGTGACCTGATCGAAAAAGCGTAAGACGGATACCATTCCAAAATATCAAACATGCTCAACGTTAATAATCAAATTTTCACTTCTGCCGGCACTCCCGGAGTGCAACCCGTCTTTTTTTTATAAATACGAAAGTGCAATCGGTGATTTGGATTGTCGTCCATTTGGTTTTCATAACAAGCGATAAGCTGTATATATGTATGGGATCAGGATCGTGCCGTGTGTGAATATGTCTTGAAATATTTAATATAATTGTATAGATAACTAGCTGTGTACCGCGGTGCTACCTTATAACCCTCCCTCTGTTCCTGTTGGTCTTAACGTGATGATATATAGGTATAGCCTTCTATCTTACAACGAAAGAATTTTTCAAATCGGACCAGTATTTCCTGAGATTAGCGCGTTCAAACAAACAAACTCTTCAGCTTTATAATGTTAGTATAGATATAATATTGATTATGTTATTTCAGTTACCGATTCAAAATGGCGTCGCAGCGTCATAATATTCCTCATTTCTAGCACGATACATGGCTGGAGCGGGGCGTACGCCATCATGGTGTATGCCCTGACTCTGCTGACATATGCAAGTTCAGACTTCGTTATAAGCCCTGAAGTACAGTCATTTAGCTTCCCGATTGTGATGATCTGTGCTTGCTTGCTTCTTGCGGTTTTTGTGGAAAGGGTGGGACGGAAGGTTGGTATTTTTTTATATAACCTAACCTAACTAATATTATAAATGAGAAAGTAACTGTCTGCCTTTCTGTCTCTTCTTCCGCCTCAACCTATGAACCGATTTAGATGAAATTTTGTACACATAGAGACATTGGTTTTCCTTTAGTAAATATAAATCCAAAGTACATATGTATATCTATTTGTTTTTCCGTCCTTTATAAAAACGACTGAACCAATTTCCTTGAATATTTTTTTAATAATTAGGCTTGTTATAGATATACTATAATAATAAATATTCTCTTAATTACCAGCGACTGCTCGTAGCGGCATATGCAGCTTCAGGCATATCTTTCGGCGTATTAGCCACATCTATACTGGCTCGAGACACTGGCTTGGTGCCCGGCTGGCTCCCGCTAGTGGCCATGATAGTGAATGTTTTCGCATACGCGGGTGGTGTGTCGTCGCTCACATATATAATTTTGACTGAGGTGTTTAATTTTCAGGTGAGGTTCTTTTAATTGTGAAATTTTAATTTATCGTTCTTTTTTCTACTTAATCAGATTTTTTAGTGATACATTTAATCTTCTAACAAGTACTTAATTGTAATTAAATTATAATTTTGTAATTTTGATAAAAAAATTGAAGCAATAAAAATATTTTACCCTAATATAAAAGAGACACTACTTATAGGCAATTTAGAGAATAGTGCTGACGTTAGTGGTAGCGAAAATGAATTGGAATTGTCTAAGGGTGCATTTCCACCAATCATGTGTGAGGATGTGTTGCGAGGAATGTGTTCAAACTTCAAACTAAATGAAGCGATATTGATGATTTATATAAGATGATTTTTACAAACACAACGAAAACAGTGAAACACTAGCTTTCCGCTCGCCGTTCCCGTTCCCGTTCCCGTGGGATTTTCGGGATAAAACCTATCCTATGTGTTAATCCAAGTTACCCTCTATATGTGTGCAAAATTTCATTGTAATCGGTTCAGTAGTATTTGCGTGAAAGAGTAACAAACACACACACATCCTCACAAACTTTCGAATTTATATTTTATTTAGTAGGATAGGATAGGAAGGATTTATTCGTCTCTCTGTAGCATGAGTTAAAACGTGATCTCTATTTAAATCTGCTTCATACTCATTCTTTTTGATTTTCGTCGGTGGAAATGCACCCTAATTCAGCCAATCTGTTACCTATATGTCTATATTGATTCCATTTTGTATTAATTTCAGGTTCGTGCAAAAGTAATGGGCATGATAGTAACATACATATGGTTTTTAGAATCTATACAGCTGCTAATCTACGCGCCGATCTCAAAATTCTTCGGATATTCTACATTATTTTATTTGTTCACAATAATTAACTTAATTGGAATGATATTTGTATTAATATATGTACCGGAAACCAAGGGAAGGAGTGAAGAAGAAGTGCAGAGGATTATAAGGGGAGATAGAAAGGATGTATTATAGAGAATAAATAGTTTTTTGTTTGAATGCCTTTTATTTTTAAACCCAACAGTCAACAGCCAATAATGTATTAGTAAAAACGAGTTGATAGGTTACCAACACAACATTCGATCTAAAAACGGCACACTAAAGCGCGTCACACACGGTGAAGATACTATAATATTTTATGTTAAGATTCTCTAATATGAAATATTACAGTAAGGTAAAGTAAAATTTTGTGTCAGTGTTTATAGTCCTATCTTCACCGTGTGTGACGCGCTTAACGCACACACGATTAGACGTCAAAGTAAGATGGCTTAAAATTATCGTGAGCGAAAAAGAGATAACTGGAGTCCATTCTGGCTAATTGGCTACATTACACCTTGGAACTTGTAAAATCATTGCCTTGCAGTAATGTGAAACATTTGTTCATCTCTCTGTAGAGTGTAGCATGAGTTAAAACGTGATCTCTATTCATATTCATTCTTTTTGATTTCGTCGATTTTGACAAATAAAAGTACATAAACAATTTCATCAGTCATTTTATTTAAATAAATAAACATGCCTTACACCTTCCTTACACTATAATATTAAACCTTAAAGATTAATTTTTAAATTAACCTAGGTAATTACAGCGTTTTAAGAGAACTGCACTTTTAAGCAGATAGGTATTGTATGGATGTATATGGTATCCATGTATGGATCCAATGCGTATTTTTAACGTTTCGTCATTTTTTTTTCTTTTCCCTTCCTAATCAATCAAATGGCACTCCTTAAAGCTATTTTACACCACTGAACGAGCTCTCTACTCAAAAACATAACCAACAAAAAGTTATAATTTGCTGCAGATCAAAAACTTATAGTGGTATCTATGCTCTAATTAACAATAACCATAGACTACACTTTATTCCTCACTTTAGGGCTCGCGAACATTAATTGAATCTCCTCTATGGTTCGTCCCTTTGTCTCTGGCATGAAGAACAGACAGAAAACAGAAGTTAGTACGCACACAGCACTGAATATGTAAAATACTCCTCCTAGACCTGAAAGATAATTAGGTACCATTATAAGTTTTAAAATACTAAAACCACAGACTTATAATAATACACAGACGTATACAACTAAAACCAAGATAACTCATAAAACTAACTAATATTCAATTACTATTATTTCTACCAGCTTCGCCCGCCTTTTCAAAGAAAAAGTCGCATAGTTCCCGTTCCCGTGGGATTTCCTACGTAATATTTTGTAGTAGTTAATTTTGTAACTTTAATATTGAACTGAAAAAAATGCTTACTAAGTTATGAAATTTTAATCTATTAAACTTACCAATGCTGTTAACGACAGGATTGAAAATGTACAGAACGATGAAGAAGCACAAGAAGGTCCATTCCACAGATAACATTGAAGCAAAGCTCCTTATCTGTTAAAAATAATATTTGTTTTGTAGAATCTCCTTATGAATTTATTTACATAATAGAAAAAATACTATCATAAAGCTGGATTCGAACCTATGTCTTCTGGTCACACTGTTATTCGTAAACAACAGAAAAAAAATGTTAGTTGTGTTGATTGGTATTTGATTCAGCAATTTAGGTATAATGTTACGCTAATCAAAGAAAATATGCTCAGAATGCGTATGGTCACAGTAAAAGAGTCACAACAGCGTAGCGAAATTAAAAATTTTTGGCCACAACGTGAAATTCATGGCGTGGTTCTTATTAAATTCCTCAATGACGCGTTACAACGAGCGAATGCTCATTCTAAACCCAAATTATTTTAGTGTAAACATGCGTAGAGCATTATTTAGTTGACCTTAGTGCTTTCGAAAAGATTCTATGCAATGTTCTAATACTAACCAACACTGATGAATACGAGTTTTCGTTTACACTAAAAGATCACGAAATAATTTTCTTGCTCTTATTTAGCTCTATGTTCGTTTGATGTGAATGCACCGGTACAATAATTGTACGTCGCTTCACACTCACTCAATTTACACAAAAAAAAATCGAATTTCAACTTACCTCAGGCAAGAAAACCTCAGCATAATACATATACGGTATGGTCCCAGCTCCAACGGTATACGTGACTGTATACAGGTACATAAACACGGCCGCCACCCAGTTGGGCCCCCAGTTGAATTGGATTTGAGTGCCGAGGGCTACACAGCTTACAGCTGCTGCTACTGATGCGTAGACCATGAGCGACTGGATGAGGGAGATACTAGGATTAGAAAAATAGAAGAAAATAGGAGAGACTGCAAAGAAAAAGGAAACTGTTTCCATCAATATATTTTTAGGCTTTTGAGCTGAACTGCAGATTGTAGATTTTCATAGCTCCTTGGCAGTGAAAATCTGAATACTTAAGAAAAGAAACATCTTATAATTGTTCTTATTCTATTATAGGTAGATTAATTAGTAGCCTTTCAAATCCATCTTAACGTTAATCGTCCGTCCAACACGCTCAACGCCTACACCAGCCCGAACACCAGCCACTACAGTCACTAGCGCAAATATAAAACTAGAAACAGTTTTATTTTCAATACATGTTTTAAGATACTTTTTCAGTATCACTATCATCACTACATAGTATAAAACAAAGTCGCTTTCCCTGTCCCTATGTCCCTATGTCCCTTTGTACGCTTAAATCTTTGAAAGTACGCAACGGATTTTGATGCGGTTTTTTTTAATAGATAGAGTGATTCAAGAGGAAGGTTTATATGTATAATAACATCCATTAAGTAGTGGAGAAGTACTGTTATTTTTGAGGTTTCTAATGTGATGTCGTAAAAAATTACATTTTTTCCGCTTACATTGCAAACGCAGGCTGAACCCTACGAGTTTTATCAAAATAATGTACTAAGTATTATGCACATTGAAAAGGTCTACAGAAAAGTCCGCGATGGTATATGTCTATCTCTTATGGATAACCCACAATAACTTTTTTTTGTCATTTAATTTTTACGACAAATAATGGCTAATTTTCGATGCGATTTTAACCAATACAGCATTAATCCTTAACCAATTAAATACCTTCTATACATTGTTCATTTAATATAGATCTATATTGCCCTTTACACCGTATGATTTAAGTGAATATTTTCGAAGATATTACAGATTTAAAAATTGCGGGACGTAGCGTTTGCGGCGGGTACAGGCCGTTCGCCCGTATACAACGTTCACAGTTTTTCTGTAGTGTATTTAGTATCAGCATTGCACCCGTGCGAAGCCGGGGCGGGTCGCTAGTAATTTTTATATAATTCTCTCCTTCCGTCCCAAAACCTCCACAAGATATGCACCAATCATGCCAGACACTATAGTAACGATCACGAAAGACATGCTCGGTATAGCCATCTCGAACAGCGGTGCGGAGTACACCTGCACCACCACCAGACCTTGAAAAACGGTCGCTGTGTAGACTACCAGACAGACGATACAAATGGCACTGAATCGAGCCTATTATTAATTAGATCGCGTTGTAAATAATTATTTTACAACGCGATCACTAGAACCAATCATGTTTTTAGAAACGTTTTGAGTGTTATCTTTATATTTGTTTTTAATTCTCACCTTACGACCCATAGCCTCCACAAGATATGCAGCAATCATGCCAGCCACTATAGTAACAACCGCGAATATAACACTAGACACAGTAGCAGACATGCTCGGTATCGCCATCTCGAACAGCGGTGCTGCATACACCTGCACCACTACCAGACCTTGGAAGACGGTTGACGAGCTGAGTGTCAGACAGACGAACATCGCGCGACGTGTTGAGCGTGATTTTTCTGGAATGAAATGAAGTGTTATGTGGTGCTACATGACATTGAAGTAGTATTCAAGTGGTTTGAAGAAATTTTCGTGTTATTTACAGTAAGAGTGCTAGTTCTGCAACGATCTCTCGGGATTCGGGAACACCCTAGTGTTGAAATTTCTTTGGAAAAATTTCAATTCAAGCTCTGTTAATAACTTAATAGATATACATTTAAATTATTTGGATACAATTTACACGCAGCTTGTACTTTTCTTCTGTTATATAATATTAGGAAATGCTTTTCAACTGCCAAATTAGTTTGTGTTTTTTTTGTATCATATAAATTTCGCAATATCATCCATAATATACTTACTTATGAACTGCAAAGTCGACAATTTTTCCTTTGGTTTAAATTCAGGCTTTAAAATCTCTTCTTCAGGTGTTTCTTCTGAAAATTTAATCACTTTAATTCTATCCATTTATTAATATTAATGTTGTTCTAGAGCAGGCTCCAAGGAGATGTTCGTTTGCAAAAATCGCGGACCTAAATCTGACTTCTGATATATATTGTATAGATCCCAGACATCCTATAGACAGATGTTGCCAACCAGTTTTGTGGTCCCCCTGCCCGCACCCCGGTAATTAAATATGGCATACAAAGAAAAAAATAAAAATTTCCAAAACATGCCGTGTGGGGTATCAAATGAAAGAGCTTATTGAGTAGATCACGAATATATAGCATACTATATACATTTCTTACACTTTCTCTAAGATTTTTTAGAAAATTTACGAAAATGGTCCATTTTTGAGTTAACTTTAAACCACTATAGATTGAAAACTCATGAATATATTTTTTAAATTATTATTTTAAATAATTAAAAATAGTCCATTGTTTATGATTCAATAGTTCGTAATATAATATAAGGGAGCTATGTGGTGGATTTGATGAAAATAACTATATACTATATGAACTTGAAAATATACTCGCCATCTTTGAATGCTCCCCCCACTCCCCCATGCAACTATTTCACTGTACGAAATATTGAATCGTAAACAATGGACTATTGTTAATTATTTAAAATAATAATTTAAAAAATATATTCATGAGTTTTCAATCTATAGTGGTTTAAAGTTAACTCAAAAATGGACCATTTTCGTAAATTTTCTAAAAAATCTTAGAGAAAGTGTAAGAAATGTATATAGTATGCTATATATTCGTGATCTACTCAATAAGTTCTTTCATTTGATACCCCACACGGCATGTTTTGGAAATTTTTATTTTTTTCTTTGTATGCCATATTTAATTACCGGGGTGCGGGCAGGGGGACCACAAAACTGGTTGGCAACATCTGTCTATAGGATGTCTGGGATCTATACAATATATATCAGAAGTCAGATTTAGGTCCGCGATTTTTGCAAACGAAACTCCACTGAGAGTCCGGTCTATTCTATATTGCACGCCTCATAAGCGAAGCGTTGAGGTGGGTACTACTGTCACTTCGCGCAAAACATCTGATTTTTCAAACATAAAATGTCTTTATGTATCATACATTGCACTTGTAAGATAATACATACACACACATATTAAGAAAAAACACTATTTTTAACGTTCATGATATTTTTGATGTCATTTTTGTTATTTAAACTAGTTAAAAACAGTTTAAAAAAGTTCTGTCTTGGACGTCCGTGTGTCTGTATGTGCGGATCCTTTTTCTTGTTAACACGATAGCGACCGAAATACTTTACTAATCTAGTCTTTTTTTTTCTCTTACGCTTGAGTATGCTCAGGAATAGAACCCTTTCATTTTTCAGGGTCTGATTCGATGTGGTTTAATTGTTATTAAATAAACAAAAATAATAATTAATAAATATTTATTAAAAAAAAATTATGAGGCGTGCACTTTTGGATTTTCCAAATTATTTTTTAAACTATTGCCATGTAAAAGAAAATTTAAATTAGAAGGATATTTATATATAATATCTATCTGGTATAAAACAATAAAAAATTGCGAAAATATTGAAAGTTATTTCGAGAAAACCTTTGAAAAACTATATGTAATTACTTTAAGATTTAAGTAGGTACACAGAATAATATTTAGATAGTGGTACCGTCTAAGTCAGGATTTAATGTTCGTTTGATTTTGGCTATCTCTTGCTCAACTTCCTTTGAATCCGCACTTACACCTCTGTAGAAAGCGATTGATTGCGCTGCTTCCTGAAAAAATTTCAGTTATAATTAAGTTTGGACGAATTTTCTGCGTTAGGTACAAAGCGTATTTAAGGTTTGCATTAGAAATGAAATTTTCTGTGCATATCGGGTAAGTCTGAGAATCGGCCAACATCTATTTTTCATATGTACCACGGGCGAAGCCGGGGCGGACCGCTAGTAATATTATAAAGCTGAAGAGTTTGTTTATTTGTTTGAACGCGCTAATCTCGGGAACTACTGGTCGATTCGATTCGAGTCGATTTGAAAAATGATTTCGGTGTTAGATAGCCCATTTATCGAGGAAGGCTATAGGCTATATATCATCACGCTAAGACAAACAGGAGTGGGCCCACGCGGGTGAAACCGCGCGGCACAGCTAGTAATAATATAAACACTATCAAACTGCAGTTTCCGAACGATTAAAACCATCAGGCTCTAAACCTGTATTTGCAAACACCTTATTCAAATAAAAAAATCAAACATACCTTTTCATTCCCCTTAATAATCAATATCAGCGGAGATTCCTTCACAAAACACAGCAGGACCATGCCAAGTACCGTCAGACTCAAGCACGTATAGTTCATCACTTGGTACTCAACCAGACCTCCCAGGAGGTACGATATCAGCATCCCCAGACCGTAGAACATCATGACTCCAGACGACATAGAACCACGGATCGAATCTTGGCAGATTTCATTGACATATAGCGGTATGGCGAGCATAGCGCTGCAAGTTATTCCGGAGACAAAAATAGAGGCTAAAACAGCTTCTACAGACGTACTTGCTACAACTATTGTCCAGCCGATCTGGAAGTTTTAAAGATAATCCATACTTTAATATTATAAATGCGAAAGTAACTCTGTCTGTCTGTCTGTTAGGTACTCAATCACGCCTAAACTACTGAACCAATTTGCATGAAATTTGGTATGGAGATATTTTGATACCCGAGAAAGGACATAGGCTACCTTTTATTGCGAAATATGTACCACGGGCGAAGCCGGGGCGGACCTCTAGTATATGTATAAATAAGACTAGCGGTCCGCCCCGGCTTCGCCCGTGGTACATATTTACGTTTTCTCTACATAAAAACCATCCTCGTACTTCAAGGAATATAATAGAAAAGAATTATCGAAATCGGTTCAGCCGTTCACACGTGATGCCATGACAACGCGAAACGGGTGCAGACCCGCCGCCTTTTTATAGCTTCCGCCGCGAAGCGCGTCGAACGCGGCAAATGATACACAAAAATAATCCTTATGGCATGATTCTGTATTCACGCGCGATGACTTATAACGTATTTCATGTATAACTTTGGTGTTTCTACACCGATTTACATGATTCTTTTACTATAACCTGCCCAGGAGTATGAAGAATAATTGTGCCAAATTTGGTTAAAATCCGTCGTGTAGTTTTTGTTTCTATAACGAATATACAGACAGACAGACAGACAGACAGACAGACAGACAAAAATTTTACTGATTGCATTTTTGGCATCAGTAGCGATCCCTTATCACCCCTTCTAGTCCATTGAATGAGTCCCTCCAAGGGGGGTCTAGAGTGCGTGAGTTAGTAACGTAAGATGTTTCTTCGGAAACATGTCAAGAGTCCCTAGGTAATAAACATACTAAAACCCCGGGACACTAGGAGGAGCCCCGGAGTGGGGGGAGGGGGGAAATGGGTCCATTTTTTCATTTTTCGCTTAAATCTCAAAAACGGTACATGTTAGAGAAAAACTTTCAAGGAAAAGTTGAAAGGCCATAAAATTATCTACAAGTTGTACCTTCATCATTTTTTCCTATATCCTACCGTTTCTGAGTTATACGCAGTAAAAAATGATTTTTGCTCAAACAATTTCCCCTTAGTACACATCAATCGATCAAAAAATATTTCTTTCTTCCAAAAAACTCAAATGTGCAACTTGTGACCGGTACTGATAGATTGCTCTTAATTAGGTCTATAATTGGTAAAATAAACACATTCCTCCATGGAAGCCTTTAGGAGGAATCAAGGAAAATAGTTAAAAAGTTCAAGTATCGTAACTACCCTAATAAAATTCAATACCTCCTAAACGCCTCCATGGTGGAATCTGGTTTTTTTATCAATGATAGACCTAATTATGAGCAATCTATCGGTGTCGGTCACAAGTTGCACTTTTGAGTTTTTTCGAAGAAAAAAAATAAAAAGTTCAAGTATCGTAACTACCCTAATAAAATTCAATTCCCCGTAAACGCCTCCGTGGTGGAATCTAGTATTTTTATCAATGATAGACCTAATTATGAGCAATCTATCTGTAACGGTCACAAGTTGCACTTTTGAGTTTTTTGGAAGAAAAAATAAAAAGATCAAGTTCAGTAACTCAAACTACCCTAATATAATATTTTGACAATCGATTCCTCCTAAAGGCTTCCATGGAGGAATGTGTTTATTTTACAAATTATAGACCTAATTAAGAGCAATCTATCAGTACTGGTCACAAGTTGCACTTTTGAGTTTTTTGGAAGTAAAAAATAAAAAGATCAAGTTCAGTAACTCAAACTACCCTAATATAATATTTTAACAATCGATTCCTCCTAAAGGCTTCCATGGAGGAATGTGTTTATTTTACCAATTATAGACCTAATTAAGAGTAATCTATCAGTACCGGTCACAAGTTGCACTTTTGAGTTTTTTGGAAGAAAAAAATAAAAAGATCAAGTTCAGTAACTACCCTAATCAAAATTCAATTCCCCGTAAACGCCTCCGTCGTGGAATCTGGTATTTTTATCAATGATAGACCTAATTATGAGCAATCTATCTGTAACGGTCACAAGTTGCACTTTTGAGTTTTTTGGAAGAAAAAAATAAAAAGATCAAGTTCAGTAACTCAAACTACCCTAATATAATATTTTGACAATCGATTCCTCCTAAAGGCTTCCATGGAGGAATGTGTTTATTTTACCAATTATAGACCTAATTAAGAGCAATCTATCAGTACCGGTCACAAGTTGCACATTTGAGTTTTTTGGAAGAAAGAAATATTTTTTGATCGATTGATGTGTACTAAGGGGAAATTGTTTGAGCGAAAATCATTTTTTACTGTGTATAACTCAGAAACGGTAGGATATAGGAAAAAATGATGTAGGTACAACTTGTAGATAATTTTATGGCCTTTCAACTTTTCCTTGAAAGTTTTTCTCTAACATGTACCGTTTTTGATATTTAAGCGAAAAATGAAAAAATGGTCCCATTTCCCCCCTTCCCCCACTCCGGGGCTCCTCCTAGTGTCCCGGGGTTTTAGTATGTTTATTACCTAGGTACTCTTGACATGTTTCCGAAAAAACATCTTACGTTACTAACTCACGCACTCTAGAACTTTTTATTCAATGGACTATTCATAGTTTTTTTTTAAATATATTTCATGTACAGAATTGGCCTCTCTACAGATTTATTATAAGTATAGATAAGTACTGTATTTATTAAAATTCTTATAATATTTGTAATTATTATCTAAATAATACTAGAAAATTGACCATGGTTGATCGTCACTCAATGGCGAAAGCCATTTCGCATTTGAAGGTATGCGAATGATCATATTTTTTCCTATTATTTATAAATTAAAAATATTATAGTTAGTAGTTTCAATACCTTTGTATTTGTAGTTTGTACCTAGGTCACCTAGGTACCACCACTTATTATTAAAATTCAAGTTCAAGTTCCAATTTGTTAAACGATGAGCTCACACACAAGAATGGCTATAAGTAGTTTCTGATGAGCCAGATTTTAAATGTTTTATATCTATACACTAGCGACCCGCCCCGGCTTCGCACGGGTGCAATGCTGATACTAAATACACTACAGAAAAATTGTGAACGTTGTATAGGTATAAAAATATAGCGGCCCGCTCCGGCCTCCGGCATCGCACGGGTATAAAATACATAGCCGGGCGGCCGCAAACGCTACGTCCTGCAATTTTTAAATCTGTAATATCTTCGAAAATATTCACTTAAATCATACGGTGTAAAGGGCCATATAGATCTATATTAAATGAACAATGTATCCATGGTATTTAATTGGTTAAGGATTAATGCTGTATTGGTTAAAATCGCTTCGAAAATTAGCCATTATTTGTCGTAAAAAGTAAATGACAAAAAAAAGTTATTGTGGGTTATCCATAAGAGATAGACATATACCATCGCGGACTTTTCTGTAGACCTTTTCAATGTGTATAATACTTAGTACATTATTTTGATAAAACTCGTAGGGTTCAGCCTGCGTTTGCAATGTAAGCGGAATAAATGTAATTTTTTACGACATCACATTAGAAACCTCAAAAATAACAGTACTTCTCCACTACTTAATGGATCTTATTATACATATAAACCTTCCTCTTGAATCACTCTATCTATTAAAAAAAACCGCATCAAAATCCGTTGCGTAGTTTCAAAGATTTAAGCGTACAAAGGGACATAGGGACATAGGGACATAGGGACAGGGAAAGCGACTTTGTTTTATACTATGTAGTGATATAACTATATTTTTTTAGTTTAAAAAATAAATTTAGATTTTTTTCACGTTTGTTAATAGTCCTTTTACAGCTATTGTATATTAAACACATTAAATCAATAAATAACAACCCACCAATTGCAATAAGCAGAACAGAACACACGTGTTCTTCCTCCCCAATCCATCCATAATCATCCCAGAGAACGGTATGGCCATCATTGCGCTGATAGATGAGAGACTGCCCAGTAGGGACAGTTCGGTTTCAGTCATCACTCGATCTAGGGTCGTGTTGGGGGAACTGAAGAGACCAAGGACAGAAGAGGGCCAAGTGTACGATATGCCCATTGTCATGACCAGGTAGCTCACTGGAAACAAATGATTATTATATATTTTACTAGCGGTCCGCCCCGGCTTCGCCCGTGGTACATATTTACGTTTTCTCTACATAAAAACCATCCTCGTACTTCAAGGAATATAATAAAAAAAGAATTATCGAAATCGGTTCAGCCGTTCTCGAGTTATGCGCTTACCAACACATTTTGCGATTCATTTTTATATATAAAAGATTTAGGGCCAATTTTTCAATGCTTGGATAAAACTTATTCGTCGAATAATGTATAAAACTACCATTTTAAAAAACGTATTCTTATTGCCCGTATTTGACAGTTTACGTGACATTTTAATATTATCGTGTAATACTTTATTGGACGGATAAGTTTTATCCAAGCATTGAAAAATCGGCCCTTAGTAGGACAGTTGCTTTACAGTAGGTAGGTCAAATGTCGTGGTTGAGGGCGTGTTAAATAATGAAGGTAAAAAGCGCTTTGCTTTGATATATCTACTCTATGAATCTCTACTATGAATTGATAACCTCCTCCTTTTTTTGAAGTCGGTAAAAAAGAGAATGTTTAATAAATAAATGTGAGATTTAGTACGAGTTCTCACATTTAAAAAGTTTTGAAAAAGTCCCGTAATATATATTAAGTAATCTGATTTATTATTTGAATGGTTAACTAATAAATAATATTATCTTCTTATATATAAAAATTAATCGCAAAATGTGTTGGTAAGCGCATAACTCGAGAACGGCTGAACCGATTTCGATAATTCTTTTTTTATTATATTCCTTGAAGTACGAGGATGGTTCTTATGTAGAGAAAACGTAATTATGTACCACGGGCGAAGCCGGGGCGGACCGCTAGTAATTAATAATTATTTTTGATTCCCATAACATAATATTTTCTTATTGACAAAGATTACTATAAATTTTCAATAATAATTTTATTCAAACAAGTAGATAGAGAAAATTTCATGAACGAGCGCTTGAAAAATCCCAACATCGTAATATAAATAATGTAATAAAAACATTTTTTTTAATCTGCCAAATAGAGATTCTAAATTAACATGCTCCAAATGTGGGAATTACGTCTCATAACATGTGTTGATAAATTACAAACAATGTTTAATGTCTGTTAAAACAATATTATATTAGTAATCGTAAAGATTACGCGTTTATTGTTTCGCGACGCTCCATGGTGTTGTTATAGAAAATTACTATCATCATCAAATAATGTTTTATTTTTTCGTTATTGTATGAAATGAAGTGTACTTTCAAGCTGCCAATAATAATTAGGAAAATAATAATAAAGCCCCTCGTTCTTCAAACTTCGAAATTACGTTGCATCTTCTGAAAATCTACTGAAAAACATATATTGAAATTTTTATACAACGAGCGTATAAATGCGAAAGTAACTCTGTCTGTCTGTCTGTTACTCAATCACGCCTAAACTACTGAACCAATTTTCATGAAATTTGGTATAGAGATATTTTGATATCCGAGAAAGGACATAGGCTACTTTTTATCCCGGGAAATAGGATAGGTTTTATCCCGGAAATTCCACAGGAACGGGAACTATGCGGGTTTTTCTTTGACTGCGCGGGCGAAGCTGCGGGTGGAAAGCTAGTGCATAATATAACAAGCTCATGCATGACAGCAACCAATCAACCATTTAGATTTTAGAAGATCATTTATGCATGAGACCACTAATTTCAAATTGTAACTAGTAGGTACAATCTATATAAAAATGATACCCGTTTTCCTTGGTCATGGCATCACGCGTGAACGGGTGGACCGATTTCGATAATTCTTTTTTTATTATATTCCTTAAATGGTGGTTTTTATGTAGAGAAATTTTTATGTGGATGGTTTTTATGTGGATGGTTCTTATGTAGAGAAATTGTAAATATGTACCACGGGCGAAACCGGGGCGGACCGCTAGTCAATTATAATTTTTCATAAAAAAGCTTCCTTGTATGAAGTTTGTCTTAGTAAAAAAATAGAAATTTTAGCTCTCATTTTAAACTCATCATAGACAATGAAGATGACAATCTATACTAATATCGTAGTATATTATTATTAGTCTGTGCTAATATTATAAAGCTGAACAGTTTGTTTGTTTGTTTGAACGCGCTAATCTCGGGAACTACTGGTCCGATTTGAAAAATTCTTTCGGTGTTAGATAGCCCATTTATCGAGGAAGGTTATAGGCTATATATCATCACGCTACGATCAACAGGGGTGGAGCCACGGGGGTGAAACCGCGCGGAGCAGCTAGTAGGTATAAAAATATATAATATGTATTCATAAAACACTAAAAATCATAACTATTATGATAATGACGTATTATCTTTTGTTTGTTTATTGTTTAAAATGATAAAATTAAGATAGTGGAACGCGTCTTAGACATTGTTGCTTTACGACTAAGGTATGAAATTACTAATTACGAGGTATTTCACTACTTAGTATAAAACAAAGTCGCTTTTTCTGTCTCAATGTATGCTTAAATCTTTTAAACTACACAACGGCTTTTGTTCCGGTTTTTTAAATAGATAGAGTGAATCAAGAGAAAGGTTTTAGTACATCTATATATATAAAACTCAAAGGTGACTGATATAGTGATCTATCAACGCACAGCCCAAACCACTGGACCTATCGGGCTGAAATTTGGCATGCAGGTAGATGTTAGGACGTAGGCATCCGCTAAGAAAGGATTTCCCGAAATTCTTGCGGGAACGGGGAAGAACGGGGATGCACGTACAAAGTCGTGGGCGGAAGCTAGTACCTAATATAAGTTTTAACGCGGGAGAAGCCGCGGGTGGAAAGGTAGAACTTTTATTAGGAACTATAAAAGCGAAGTGCGTACGTATGTATGTACGACTTTTCAGTGACTGATATAAAAAAAAACTTAGCTTATTTGCGAGCGCAGGATATTCAAACTTAGAGCATTGGTTTAATGCTCAAGTATTCAAAGCTTCATAATCAAGAGTTTTATTTTAAAATTACCATTTTATATTAACTAAAAAGTATATGTTCAATATGTATATGTCTATAGTTGTTTACAATATGAAGACTGTTCGAATTAAATCTGAAGATTTTATGCTATAATAAACGATTAATTATCAACTATTAAGTATCACACGTCTGTGAAAACAAGTTTATTTGCTTAATCTTTGAGAGATTCACTGATTTACGCTGCGTTCTGACAAAAGCGAGTCAGATGCTTTCAAAACTTTTGTTATTTCTGACATATATCACATTTTTACACGCTTTTTATTAGCTTCACCTGTATGTTTGTTTGTAACCGACTTCTTTGGGCGCAATTTAGATCCACTTTAAACGGCCAGATTTCGTTCAAACTTTGTAGATTTATTTAGGACCGATGATAATACACTAATTTGATAAAATAAATAATAGTTAAAAAAAAATAAAAAACACGCTTTTTATAGAAAACCGAACTAAAAGCGTGTTTTTTAGTTTTTTTATTATATCGAATCTTAAAAATTAAAAATCGTACATGCTATGTACCCGGAAGGAATTAATCGTGAAATCTGTTGCTGGGATGTCACCGATTAACTATGATATTTGATGACACTACAATTACTTTGCCTTATTTTTTATGGGCCCTCTTCACAATGAGCAGCGTTGGCCCAACAAATTATCGTCGATGTTTGTCCTTACGATGATTATGAATAAACGTCTACAATGACGGTTGATCATAGACATTTAGGCTCTACACTATTGTGATTGCCTCTACTTGCCCAACACTGCCCATTGTGAAGACGGAGCATTATGTGACAGGAAGGTGGAACAGTCGTAATGCGTCACTTATTTTCTAATCTGCACAGACTGAGTTTGTGTGTTTATTTGATAAATAAATCTCTGGAGTGACTGCGCTGGTTTTGATGTATTTTTATTTTCTCTTACACCTCTAGACCTACTTCAGCTAGGTGCCTAGGTATGAACAAAATTACTAACAGATAAAATAATGTGTGTATAGCTATGTATGTATATTGTAGTTAGTACCTACGCATATTTACTTTATAATTATGATAAAATAGCAGAGTTACGTTGAATTAGATTTTTAATGAATGATAACGTAGTTCACTCAGCGCCATCTAGTCTTACATTTACGAAGCAATATTACGGAAAACACACATAATCATTGTTAATCTAAGTTACCATCTTTATGTGTGCTAAATTTCATTTTAATCGGTTCTGAAGTATTTGCGTGAAAGAGTAATAAACATACATACTCATACATCCATCCTCACAAATTTTCGCATTTATAATATCAAGTAGGATTTGCTTATATACTAAACATTAGATATCATAATTCATAAAACCAAATCACAGAAGACTTTTTTTCTAATTAAAATATATATTAAAAATAACCACTGCACCACACTTAAAAAAACAAACAAAAAAATACTTACCAATCCCAGTCGACAAGACCTGATAAATAATCGTCATTTTTAATTTCCACTATCCGATTTTGTGTCCGTTCCCCAAATATGAAGTTCACTAACAGTTCTACATAAAAAGAGATATTCGTACGTGTTTTAAGAAATTCCTATGCAAATAGTGATATGACCAGATTACCGCATACTATAAGGCTTGTGCACAAGCAGTGCGATATTTGAAGCTAGCAAGTTAGCAATACGATTGACCCACTTTGATAGTTAAATTTTGACTGTCGCCTTGTTTACCGTGGATAAACGCATGATTATACGGCCCTGGATTCAATTCCCGGTGGAGATTCAGAAATAAACACCTATTACTCATAATATAATATGTGTATGTATTTAATCGACCAGTGAAAAGGTTGAGCAAATGCCTTACCTCACTACATATAATAAATCAAAGTCACTTTTTCCGTCCCTATATCACTTTTAATACTACACAATGGATTTTGGTGCGGTTTTTTTAATAGATAGAATGGTTCTCGAGGAAGATTTTTGTAAATAATTTATTAGGTTTTAAAGAAAGCGGGCGAAGCCGCGGGCGGAAATCTTGTACTAAGTACATATATAAATTAGTACGTAACAAACATACAAAGTACAATTCTGTTTAAAATAAGTAGGTAACCTTCTATTTGGCGAACCATTCCTTCAAATATGTGTAGTGAGATATTTTTGACGTTCCCAAAAACGAAGAAGGATCTCAATTCGACTATATTTTTTTAACTCTGGAATTTCAATTGACGAAATTCTACACAGGCCATTATAGTCCACCACGCTGGCCAAGTGCTTGGCCGATGACACGTCAATATGTCGTCGAACTTTTGATTTCGACATGACGGTTTCCTCACGATGTTTTCCTTCACCGTTCGAGCAGTGGTGATGTTTCACCATGCGCAAATAAATAGAATTAATTTATTTCTTGTTATTATCTTGAACCCCGGACTTATCGATTCGATCGAAGTCCGAGGTCTCACCGAGCCACCACTATGACGACATTAGGAAGTTCTCTTTGTGTTAGAATTTAGATTGAGAACTTTTTGCAAGTACCACTATTTGCTAATTTTTTACATTTATATACAAAATATCGCTTAGCTTGCACTGTAAACCAACCGTACAATGTTTTGATGTGCGTATGACTTAAAAGGTAAGATTAAAATTAATTATAAGGCATATCTATTAAGCAATAATATCTATGCGTCATGAGGGAATTACAAATTATCCATTGGGTGGGATAAAGTTAACTTTCTTTCATTTAACATTTTACTTTGAGAAAGATTGCATCTTTTTGTCTATTTACCTCATAAATTTACCTATTTTTACACGCTTTATATTAGCTTCACCTGTATGTTTGTAACCGACTTCTTTGGGTGCGATTTTAACCCACTTTAAACGGCCAGATTTCGTTCAAACTTTGTAGATTTATTGAGGACCGATGACAATACACTAATTTGATAAAATTTTCTATTTTTTAGTTCGGTTTTCTATAAAAAGCGTGTTTTTTAGTTTTTTAAACTATTATTATTTATATAAAAATGCCAAGTGAATCAAATGTGGTAATTGACAACCTATTCGATTTATTATTAGGTGCTGTTATTTTTTTTATTATTTCGTGTCCAAAGAAATGATTCTATACATACATGTATATTTTACAATCTATACTAATATTATAAAGCTGAAGAGGTTGTTTGTTTGTTTGTTTGAACGCGCTAATCTCGGGAACTACTGGGCCGATTTGAAAAATTCATTCGGTGTTAGATAGCCCATTTATCGAGGAAGGTTATAGGCTATATATCATCACGCTACGACCAACAGGGGTGGAGCCACGGGGGTGAAACCGCGCGGAGCAGCTAGTGTTTTATAAAGATAAAAATTATGAGTAATTAAAAAACAATACATGTTCGTGAATCGTGGTTAGTATGAACGAAAAAAGTTGCTCTACTAAAATTAGTTTTACTGTGGTTTTACTCATGTATGTGTAATGTCCATAGGTAATGTCATGTGTATTGCAGACGTGGCATGAATATAGTAACTGGGTGGCACTCGAATAATACTTTTTTATTACCTAACTATTTTTTTCATCGTTTTCGTAAAATACCTATATTTTCTACGAAAGTTCAAGACAAATGTTTCAAGTCCGTATCGATTAATTCACTTTAATCGATTTTTTTAAGCAGTTTACCTCTCTTGGAAGATAAAATTGATAGACGTCGAATGTTGCCTATTAAATTGGCTCGACTATAATCAGAATAAAATTTATCCTGTAGGTAAACCAAATCTTCGGTATCGCTGTAGGATAGTTCATGAAGCCAAGATTTGGCTGGTGTTGTTGGTTACAATAGGTACTTCAGTGATTTCGTTTTGAAGACATTATTGTAGCCTGCAGGTTATCAATAGATAATAATGATAATTGAGTACGATGGACTTTGTCTAGCTATTTTTGAGTGTATGCATTATACATATCAAAATCTTTTTCATAATTTCGTATGTTTTGACATTTCTTACAAAATTTTAAAATTTCAATAATTAATGAAATTATTAATTTGCTCGACTTATTCTACTTCTCGTATTGCCTTTATCTCAAATTTAGATTGAAAATTGCTTCTAAAACTTGTAAAATATAGCACAATGTACCAAAAGATATGTTATAAACTTATGTATGACGGTTATGTACAATGTGAGACGGAATAAGCATTATTATGAATAGGTACTTATTATGACGTTATGGACTATGGTAGATTTAATTTATTACGTGTCTATTTGTATCACTTTCCTTATTCTTAGTTTATTCTTGTCATAAAATGTTATAACTCATTTATTTGTACGGCTGATAAAGTTTATATTAATATCTTATGACACACGACGGAAACTGCATTTTACACGTCACAGGGGATTAACAAAAGCTTACTTACAATCAGTAGTAATTCGGGATTTTGATGCGGTTTTTTGAAGTGAAAACTTCTTTAGCGGCGTTGGGTATAAAATCTTAAACTCGCGTCAGGACACGTGACCTGATCGAAAAGCCTACAAGACGGATGGATATCAAACATGCTGAACGTTAATAATCAAATTTTCACTTCTGCCGGCACTCCCGGAGTGCAACCCGTCTTTTTTTTAATAGATAAAGTGATTCAAGAGGAAGGTTTTAGTGTATAATATTATTAGGTTTTAGACAAAGCGGGCGAAACCGCGAGCGGTAAGCTAGTTTACTATAAATAATGTCATATTCCTTTTATTCAACATTCAGTTATTCAAAAAACAACATTATGAATATAACCATCAAAATTAAATTTATTCAGAGCTCAGTTATTTTTACAACAGCATAATAAGAGCAAATTGCTGAGTCAGTACATGGTAGAGTCGATGTCATTTAGTGGCCTGACTAGGAAATGAGGGTCCATCATCGGAAACAGGAGTTTAAATTCCTTAGAGGGGACGAAATGTAACTACGAGCCGAGGTAATATAATACTATATCTAGTAGTTATTATAATATCTATTACTAGCGAACAAAATCAAATGACCAAATTTACCCCGGAAAGTGTCAGAAAATAAAAATAAATTCCGACTTTGTGGACCACCGTTTTTGTACGGCATCTGTGTCATACTATTCATCATCACATACATCAATACTGCATTTAATCCATTATTCCGGAACGATGTACAAAAATCGTGGAGATAAGGGGAAAACATCTCTACCTGTACTTTCGAATTCGCACTCAGGTGGACAGCTTACAACTTTACAAGTGACGGCATAGTGCTGAATCTTATTATTTTATGCTCTTATTACGTTCTAGATAGGTCACCTGGTGGTTCAAATGACCCATAATTTTTTCAACATAGGCCTGTAGTCTATAAGTCGCGTGACCTGACTGTGCGTGCGTGTGTGTGTGTGTGTAGACGTAAGTGTTTTTTGTGTGGGTGTGACACATGTTTCATTATCTATCTAATCGACAGATTTCATAATTGAATCCGTGCCTTGCTGAGAAAAATTCGTTAAAAAATGTATACGCAATAGGTATTACTTATTACATAGTTAGCGAAAAAAAGCGTGAGTGCTGAAGCACGTGTCAGAAGTGAAACATCTTTGGCAAGATTCAAAGATCAATTCAACAAAATCGTCGCCCTACTCCGTGGTGTGACGCCACCTTGAAATTTTACTCTCATTGCGCCTAAAGAAGTTTTAATTCGAAAATCTATATACATATATGACCTACGTTGAACACTTGAACATTTAATCAAAGACCAATTATTTACTGGTGGGATCTGACTGGCTTAGCATGGACGTCACGAATAAAAATCTTATAACGTGCTTGCAAATGTAAAAAGTGTGATAATTGTTAACCCGTGAGCAGGTGCGCCTTATTATTATCTTACACTAGCGGTCCGCCCCGGCTTCGCCCGTGGTACATATTTACATTTTCTCTACATAAAAACCATCCTCGTACTTCAAGGAATATAATAAAAAAAGAATTATCGAAATCGGTTCAGCCGTTCTCGAGTTATGCGCTTACCAACACATTTTGCGATTCATTTTTATATATAAGAAGATTAGCTGCGCTTCGCGGTTTCACCCGCGTGGCTCCTGTTGGTCTTAGCGTAATGAGTATTCTATAGCCTTCCTCGATAAGGGGCTATCTAACACCGAAATAATTTTTCAAATTGGACCAGTAGTTCCTTAGCGCGTTCAAACAAACAAATTCTTCAGCTTTATAATATTAGTATAGAAAGGATTAATAAAACAATTTCTTGTTAGTAGGAAAATAAGTATTTTAATTAAAACTACTCAAAATAAATGCAACTTCTAAAGCAAATAAAAAATCAAGTCTCTAAACTTTGGCCTTTAAGAAATTGGATCAAATCGCTTCATTAGGACCTTGAGATTTGAAGAAATGTTTTCCATACAAATCTGACATGAAAAATGTGGTTTTATTAGCCTCAAAGCCACTTCTTTAAGGAATGTACGTCTTTCCGTACAAAAATAATGTAAAGCATTGCAAGAGTTCTCTTTGTACATTGTCTTGCCTTGGCTATATTTTTATCTCCTGTTAGGAATTACTATAAAGTTGCTACCCCTGGTGCGTATGTTACACATAGGCTTACGCATAAGCCATTTCGTCGATTGCACTTTTCCAATATGGAATGGGGTTCTACCTCTTAGTAATTTCGGCTCTGGAGTTGAAAAGCTTCAATATCATCCGAGGATTGCTCCGCTTTTGCTGCGTGAGGGTTGCAAATTACGGAATTATCGCTTCCAATTCACCATCGTAACACTCTTCCAGCCATGAAAGAGACTGCTTGACGTCGATCGTCCATTTACATGTGTACTCTTCCTAAAAAAAAGAAATAACACTAAATAAAGTATTACATGTACTAACTATATTATGTAGTAACTAGCTTACCGCCCGCGGCTTCGCCCGCTTTGTCTAAAACCTAATAAATTATACACTAAAACCTTCCTCTTGAATCACTCGTTCTATTAAAAAAAACCGCATCAAAATCCGTTGCGTAGTTTTAAAGATTTAAGCATACATAGGGACAGAGAAAGCGACTTTGTTTTATACTATGTAGTGATAATTCATCTAAGTAACAAATAAGAGTTATTAAAAATACCATTACATTTTTCTTGAGCAAATTGCCGCAGACCGGACACTGCCTCAAACACAGAACTGACTGAGTGTTGCATCAGAGAAGTTTGGATGACTATGAAAAATAAATTAAAAATATATTTATTTAAAAACCATATAGGAACCATTTGGATTTATTACAAAGGATTACCTATAGTATCCACACTGGGCAAGCCTGTTATAGTTAGGAAGGTAGCTGGGCTCTCGAACAGTTATGTCATCGGTATAAAAAATAGACATTTAATTTTTATGTGAGCAAATTGCTGATAGCGCGACTTCTGACGGGTTAAACGGTTAAAACTATTTTTTAATCTGTGTTAGATTATGAATGAAGCTGTGCCATTGATGCACAAAATAACAAAAATATCAATTTTCTATATCTATTGCAATACACATTTATTTATTGCACGCCTCATAAGCGAAGCGTTGAGGTGGGTACTACTGTCACTTCGCGCAAAACATCTGATTTTTCAAACTTAAAATGTCTTTATGTATCATACATTGCACTTGTAAGATAATACATACACACACATATTAAGAAAAAACACTATTTTTAACGTTCATGATATTTTTGATGTCATTTTTGTTATTTAAACTAGTTAAAAAACAGTTTAAAAAAGTTCTGTCTTGGACGTCCGTGTGTCTGTATGTGCGGATCCTTTTTCTTGTTAACACGATAGCGACCGAAATACTTTACTAATCGAGTCTTTTTTTTTCTCTTACGCTTGAGTATGCTCAGGAATAGAACCCTTTCATTTTTCAGGGTCTGACTCGATGTGGTTTAATTGTTATTTAATAAACAAAAATAATAATTAATAAATATTTATTAAAAAAAAATTATGAGGCGTGCACTTTTGGATTTTCCAAATTATTTATTGTTTTATTTTTATCAAGAAAATTGAGCAAAATCGTTCTATAATGTTTATCTAAATCGCAGAGCCCCTACCTACTTAATAGCTCTAGTTTTCAGTGGAAACTGCCTTCCAAAGCAGTGCTACCTATTTTTATAATACCTATGACGACTTAATAAAATTTTGTTGAATGAATAATGTCATGTCGACATTAGTGCCGTGCTCGGTGAACAGGCGAGAACGTAAATATATGCGTTCGGGCCTATTCCTCGACTGGTCGACTGCGACTTGCGACTCTGGAGTAGCAACAAAAGATTAGCCTTCTCTACACGCAGTGTCCACGCGTATTAAGCCGGGTATCCACTTAGGTTCGCCGTGGTTTGCGAACACGCCCGCTCCGCAAACCAAACTTAATGGATACGTCGTGATCGCGGAGCGCTCGGGAAGCGGTTTTTTGCGCGATCTCAAAGGGGAGCGCAGTTTGTTCGTGGACGCGAGCGTGTGTTTGTTAAGTTCGCGAACATGGAGTCGTCCGATGAAATGATGAATATATGCATTATTTCTTCTTCCCTTATACATATTAGCTTGCCAAAATCGAGGAGGTTGTTTGTATTCCATCACAATATAATGTATCAAAATATAAGCTGCACTAATTACTAATTCTGGATACATCCATATTCGCGGCCTCGTTCATGACATACTATTATGCTCCTTTATATGTTCTGTGCATTTAGACCAAACGAACAGAGCTAGAGCAAGTTTTTTCGTGATCTTTTAGTGTAAACGACAACTCGTATCCAGTGTTGTTCAGTTTGGCATTAGAACATTGCATAGTCTTTCCGAACGCACTTAAAAAAAACGAAAGAATGCTCTACGCATATTTACACTAAAAGAATTTGACATGGGGTTAGAACGAGCGCATTCGTTGTTCATCGTTTGGTGTAAATGCACCGTTATAAAATAGGTATTTTGACAGTTGTTTCTGCGTAAATCGCAGCGGGATTTACGAACGATTGCGAGCATTCCATGAACGTGGAAGAGACGACGAATGCCGCGAATTCAAGCGTGAATTCGGTCATGGCATTAGTATATGATGAAATGTTGCTACGAGAAGTTTTAACGCTATCTCCTAAGATTCTGAGAATTAATTTTTATTACTACATCACATGTAAGATTAAATATGTGTTTTTATAATTTGCAACTTATCTACAGCTAGTGTAAATAGAATTAATCCATGAGTATTTTATAATAATGTATAAATACATGTTTGTTTCCATGTTTAGCATATGATAGTCAGATAGAAGGGATTTGTAAGTGGAGTAGTGTGGAGTCAGTGTGGATCTGTGGCTATAATTGAATAACCGTTATATTTATAAAATGGGGTACAAGAATCAAGTCATAGCCACTCTTATAGGTAAGTGAAGTTAGGTCTGTATTCGTACAACTGCACTTGAAGTATAGAGATAGCAATATTATGTGTTTCCTTGTCTTTCCCAATATTTTTTGGAATTCCTGGGATAAAATTCATAAAATACAGGTTCCTTAAATTCCCTAATTATTCTATAGAAGCCCCGTTACATATAATGCAATACTACTTTAACAAGAAATAAACATTTTCATAGACTTATTTTTTTCTACATTTATATATCTTTAAACAATTTGAAAGTTTTTTTTGAATGGATCGCCACGTTGCGGTACAGTGAAAAGGATAGAAATGTTTGCGTTTGAAAACTAAAATAAATGTCTGAGATGTCACATGTGGTCCTTTCGTTTGGAAATAAGTATTATATGAGGTATAATTAAATAAATTACCAACATTTTGGAGTTTAATGATAAATTATATAAGTGAGGGAATGCTAATACGCACTATAGGAAAGTGTCGTGAGGATTTTTCGTGACGCTCTCCCTCTTAGCCATACTTCGCGCTAAGGAACTTCGTTTTTGCTTCCTTTGATTTTCCAATATCAAAGGAAAAGTCCAGTATTCATGCTACATTTTTTGCACTTGCTTACTATAAATAATGATTAATGAACAATAAACATAATATAAAGCTAATTTTTAGTGAGTTACTTAGCTTCATTTTGATTAGACATCCAATCATTTCCTGTGACTACGAAACTCTCGTTTTTGGTAACAGAAGCAGCAGGAATGTAATGTGACTATTTGATGATTTTCAATTTTTTTGTTAAATCTCAAAATAATTATCTTCGTTAATTGGAAAATATTAATTGTCCTACAAAATCAATGGTTTCCAATATACAGTGTGGACATTTTCGATAGGCCCTGGAGGGAAAGTACTTGAAATACAATAGCAAATTTGGATGAAAGGAAACATTTATTTTTAAAAAGAAATAGAACTGCAATCAAAGATTTTCGAAAATTCCCTTGCTTCGACGGGGAATCATACTAACATAAAATAAAAAAAAAAATAGTTAAGCATTTCATTCTTCAAATCGTGAGTCCGACTCGCACTTGACTGATTTTTATAACATCTTTCTTATCATGATATAATTTTATGAGATAAACAGTGCTACTTATCTTCAATTAAATTTTGTTAGATTTATTTTAAAGGATTGGCATAATATATATGTATTTATTATGTAAAACGGTGGGTCAAAAACCAAAATCGAATCTAGGAGTCAGACAGCTATGTAAAGCCGGCTGCTCACGTACCTGCCGCAGGGGCAATAATATTGGAACAACCTCAATTGCATTGCATGGCAGTTAGACCAATTTCGGTTGTTCTCTAAATTGCCCCTGCTTGCTTATACACATCACAATTAACGAGCCAATTATTAAGGGTGCAATTCCTATATTGCCCCTGCTGCAGGTATGTGAGTAGCCGGTTTTAAGAAGTCAGTGAAGCCATCACAGGAAGCCATCAAAAGCGTGTTCAAAAATGTGTCAACTGACTAAGTATATTTGTTGTATTGTAATAATTATTTGTTAATCTGATTTATTTAAAAAAGAAACATTTATAATAGAATATTTAATTAATATGACCATATAAATTTATGACCTACGTTAAGCTATATAATCAAAGATTTTATTTGTTCATGGAATCTTGCTGGCTTAACACGTAGGTACGTCATCCGAAAAATTGTCGCCTTGTTTCTTTGTTTTTATATTTAATCTATTTGTGTATCGTCTACTACGAAATAAATAAAAATTAATTCCTAGTTGCTTTTGAAGCATATTATTTGTCATTTAAACGCATGATTATAGAGTCTATAAACAATAAAGATAATTATATTGTCCTATCCTAACATGCCATTAAAAGATTTCGACAGATTTATTTAAGATATTTTAGACTAGCTGTTAACCACGGTTTCACCATAGTATAAAGAGAACAAGTAGCCCGTCTCCGGCGTTTACGAGCGCACGGTACCTACGAGGCGCAAGGTTGTCATTTGTCACGTTGATATTTTAAATAATTAAACAATTGTATAAACAAACACCGACCGCTCACAGCAATGGCGCGCCCCTCACGGGAACTTTTCATGAAAAGGAACCGAGCGGTGTTGTGTGCGTGCGTCAAGCTTACATGAACGGGGGGCGTGGCGAAGCGCTCCTCGTACATACAAGTGGCGCGATGTATCTTTGTTCGTAGACAACTTACTTGTTTTCTTTATACTATGGCTTCACCCATGCAATGCAAATTAACGTCAATGTAAGTAGTGTCGTCCATGGGAATTTATTGGAGTAATTCAAATAAACATCATCCCATGATGACCTCGAGAATGAGGGTTGTTCCCATGGTAATAGGATACCTATTTGACTAACGTCTTTCTGTAAAACCACTGCAAACACTTGGCTGCAATAATTAGTCAAAAACGTTTTTGACAGACGCCTTTAGCACAGAATACTTAATAATAACTAACGATATCTTAAGTACTTAACGTTTTTGACTGAAATTTCAAGTTAATGTAAAGTTACTTACATATTTTGTGCAGCACAATTTCACTCTCGGGCGAACCACTGCGCAAAAGCATGTGTTTTTTTGGCATAAATGTGTTACATATTCTGATTCATAAACTTCTTCACTGCCAAGTATCATTATAATCCATTTGTGGTTTTCGCATGAAAATTTTTTATTTATTGAAAATGTCGTGAAGCTGTTTGTCGCCATTTTGGCAATTACCAATAAACATCTACTATAACGGCTGATCATAGATATTTTGGCCCTCTACACTATCGTGATTCTAATTGTCCAAAGCTGCCCACTTTTAAGAGGGCCCAAAAGATATTTTTTTATATATTTTGATAAAAAACTTCCCTTCCAGTGAGCTACCTCTGCATGACTACCGGAGTCCTCTACACATGGCCTTCATCAGTAATAAAAGTGTTAAGTTCAGAGAACACACCACTGAACAGAATTATGACTGAGACAGAAATATCTCTACTGGGCAGTTTGACGTCTATTAGTGCCTTGTTCACTATGCCCTTGTCTGGAATGGTCCTGGATAAACTGGGAAGGAAGTATACTTGTGTGGGCATGGCTTTATTACAAGTGGTAAGTGCTCATTGGATATAATAACAAATAATAATACAGGAGATAGGATCACCATGTATTCCAGCCATTAATTTTTATTATGTACCTACTACTAGAGAGACAATTTAGTCAGTCTGATGCAGGGGCAAATTTATCTGCTGCTGTAAACTGTTACGTTATTATGACTGTTATTGTGATCTAGCAACCTTATCAAACAAGATTTTTTACATACTTCTTGCCTAAAGTTAAAATAACAATATTTTTTGTCCCTTTTTTCAGATTGGCTGGGCGGTAGTTATATGCTTCGACTTCGTGGAATCAATCTTAGCTGCGGTGTTCATAGGGGGTCTTAGTTCCTGCATCTACCTCGTGGCTCCAATGTACGCAGGAGAATTCTGCCAGGAGGCTATACGAGGTATCTTTGATTAAATTATAACGTGAATCATCTTTGAAATTTGAAGAACTTGATATGTAGTTTTATGGCATTCAAATGTTTATAAATGATTTTTTTAAAGAAATTTTGTTTTCGATTGCTCTGGCGGGATCACGGGTGGCCGACGCGACGGTCAGTCTTATTTTCATGAATAATATCAAAATTGTTCGGGTATTCCATAGGTACCATGACAGCAGCCGTGATGACGTGCTTCGCGGTGGGTTGGCTGATCTCCTACATGATGGGAGTGCTGGACTATCGAGTGATGAACTACATATGTTTAACAATGAGCATAGTGGGGACCTTACTGCAATTTTATTTGTGGGAGTCCCCGTTGTATCAGATGACGAAGGGCTTGGAGAAGGTAATATAATAGATAGATAAAATACTTTACGTTGTGGATGTATTTTTATATAACGTAACTTTCACATGGATATCTTCTTTCTTTCATAATCATTAAGAATTTAGAACTTGATGGAACGACGAAAGTGTATAAAGTTACAAAACTCCATAAATTGTACAATAAAATATTATGTTTAACAATTAAAAGCAACTTCCTCAGACCTCAGTAGTCAGAACAGATTTTTGAAGTGATACTTCTTTATTTACCTTGAAAGTAAAATTTCAATGTCGCGTCATGGAAATTCCGTCACGTCATGGAGTAAAGCGACGATTTTGGTATATTTGTATCTTGCAAAAGAAGTTTCACTTCTGACACGTGTGCTCGGCACACACGCTCTTTTTTTAATTACCTGTTTCTGCACATTTTTCCCAATGTTCAAAATCAGTGATTTTTTTTAAGTCAAAGCATCTCTACATTTTTATTTTTTTTTCAGGAAGCAATGAAAACAATAGCTCATTATAGAGGAGTAAGAATTGATTCTAAAGAGGTTCACCAAGAAATAAATAATCTGAAAGTGGCGCTAAATCCCGATTTAGATGGTAAAAATTAAAATAATAATTTAACTTTAATAATATTTTTGGTAAATTTATAAAATTGCTGTAACTTCTTCATGTAGGTATAACGTTTAATTACTGGATTTCATAATCATAATCATAAAATTGTAATTTACATACCAACTAAATTCTATAATAGATAACATTCGGCCAAGCATACTTAAGGAACTACCCTACTTCATTTTTGATTATTTAGGTTTTAATAACTTTTTTAAATATTTTATAAAATATTTTCATTTATTATTGTTTTAAATATTAGATTATTTGGAATAAACAAGAATTTTCATCAAATGTCTGATAATTTTCAGATGCGACACCTGAAGCAGAAAAGTTACAACCAAATGAAACGGTTCAAAGAGAGAAACTCTCCACATGGCAATTTTTAAGTAAGTGTCGTTAAGAAAAGCTTTTTAATATTATTAATATTTGTAACTTTCATTTTGTAATTTCTAACCTAACCTAACCTAACATCAAACTTTAATTTAATAATTCAGATACAGTTCAACTCAAACTTAATGACGGTTCGGAAGTTAGCTGCGAATGCATGTGCGCGCAGGTATCCGACCCTTAACGTTCCGGTAATTTCTAAAATTGTATTCTGCGCATCAGATCGTTCGATGTTTCTTAGCCGCCATTAAGTTTGAATCGTACTGTATTTATATACCTCATTAATAAAAATCAACATTATTTTTTCCAGAAAAATCTCGATCAACGCGTCGCGCCTTATTCCTCTGTTTCATACTATACACAGCCGTGGTCTTCCAAGGCCAAGTGGTGATACAAGTATACGCTGAGCCACTGTTCACGCTGGCGGTTCCCAGCATGTCAGCGACTGTCTGCAGCGTGCTATTCGCAATCGTCAACATTGTGGCGGCGCTCATTGTACTGTACTTAGTGGATAGAGCGGGGAGACGGGTGAGATGATATTTACTATGGTCACGCTTGTGTTTGTCAGCGTGTCAGCGACAACAGTCTGCAGACAATATGCAGTGTGATATTGGCAGTCGTTGGTTTCATTTAGGCCGTTTGTCAAGTCAATTGTACTGTTCTTAGTGGATAGATCGGGGAGATGGGTGAGATCATTGTGTGACCGCTGTGTATTAATAGAAATCCGCCAATGAGTCAAATAATTATTTTAAAAATCATAATTTTTTGGTAAAATTTCTAACATGAGATACCCTCAGTTTACCTCCCAAAAAAAAAGTAAAAAGTAAAGAGTTTTTATAACTTCGAATAACAACCCATTTCTTCTTTCCAGCCACTGATGATATATTCATCATTGATAACAGCATTCTTCGCGTCCCTCCTCGGGACCCAAATCCAGTTTTCTTGGGGACCCAATTGGTTGACAGCTGTTCTTATATACCTATTTTGTATTACCTATACCACAGGAGCTGGTATGATACCATATACCATAAGTGCTGAAATATTTTTACCAGAGGTAAGTGTAATCCCAAATTTCTTAATACAAATAATAATGTAGTTACTGTGTTACTACCATTACCAATAAACAATACACCCACAATCAAGATCAAAAAGTGTCCGATGTTAAACACTGCCTCCGCGTTAACTAGGCAGACTTTTCTAATGAGCATACGATACACGCTTTGACTTTGAATTCAATCTCCATATTAAATAGCATACACTATATCTAAGTCAAGAAAGGCTGAATAGATATTCATGATGGCTGTAAATAAATAATTTTAAATGGGTCGCTGGGTGAAAGTGTTGTTAAAGTTCGTTGTTTTAATTAGTAAGTTGTACGCTCATTTAAAATATATCTTTATTTCTTTCAGATAAAGAACTTTGCGACGATAGTGTCATTGGAGTATTCCTTCGTTGGATTCTTTGTTATTCTGTTTATTTATCATCCTCTAGTCTCCGCAATAGGTAAGTAAAAGAAAGTATTGATATTATATTTTGCATGCCAGTTTTGATGACAAAGTAGATATTCAATAATAATTGTCCAATACGTTGATGCCCTAAGTTGATGCCATCAATTTTGAAGTTAAATTGAAGCCAGTTTCTGTATCATGATGAATTTTAATTGTTAATTCCCCAGAATACGATACGAATATAAATTATTTAAACTCAAACATTTATTTATTCAATTAGACTTCACCTAGAATCGCTTTTGAATCGTCATGACATAGTTTTACCATTTGCCACCGATTCGGAAAGCAGTTTCTACGGAGAAGAACCGGCAAGAAATCATAGTTGCTCAATACATAATGTAATTTCAGGTCTGGGTCCAATATTCTACATATTTGCGGGAGTGTGTCTCCTAACGACGGTGTTCTGCCACTTCTACATGCCAGAAACTAAGGGGCTGACCGTGGATGCCATACAGCATCTGTTTGTCCCACGATCTCATAATAAAGTTTGATATAAGACTGATGTTTTTCTTTCCTTGATTGGTTTTAAATAACCTTTTAACATGGCATAATCAATAAACTGTTTAAAACTCTACAAAATAAACCTGACCAATGCGCGGCAGCTAAAAGAAACTATGACTTTGTAGGTATTATGAAAACGAATTTTGATGACCACTTATGTACCATCGCGCTCAATGAGGCAATTTTAACAAAGGGCAATTGTTCAAAAACCCTTCTTACTTATAGATAACAAATAACATAATTGCCGAATTAAATGAGTTTAAGCCGGCTGCTCACCTACCTGCTGCAGGGACAATATTTGGATTGCACCCTTATTTGGCTCTTTATTTGTGACTAGCGGTCCGCCCCGGCTTCGCCCGTGGTACATATTTCGCAATAAAAGGTAGCCTATGTTTTTTCTCAGGGTCTAAAGATTATCTGTGCCAAATTTCATCAAAATCGGTCCAGTAGTTTATGCGTGAAAACCATACATACATACAAACCTTTCCTCTTTATAATATTAGTATAGATGTGTATAGACAAACAGGGACAGAAAAAAAATTGCTCCGACCGCCGTCCGACCGAGATTATTCCAATATTGCCCCTGGGGCAGGTACGTGAGTAGCCGGCTTTAATTGTTATTTATCAAAAAAGCCCAACCGCCCTCTTTTCTCACTGAAGATAATATATACCACAGATTACTAAATATTAAATCGGTAGTTAGCTTAGGTAGTTAGTATGTAAGTAAATAAAACGTAGGTATAGGTACCTACCTACGTAATCAAGCAGTTACATTGAACAGTAATATCATTTTCTTTACGATGGAAAGCTTTGCTATCGCAACTATACCGTGTTTGATTTATATTTAGCACTAGGTTTCCGCCCGCGGCTTCGCCCGCGCAGTCAAAGAAAACCCCGCATAGTTCTCGTTCCCGTGGGATTTCCGGGATTGCGTCATTTTTCCGGGATAAAAATTCTCCTGTAAATCCTATGTCCTTTCTCGGGTATCAAAATATCTCCATACCAAATTTCATGAAAATTGGTTCAGTAGTTTAGGCGTGATTGAGTAACAGACAGACAGACAGAGTTACTTTCGCATTTATAATATTAGTAGGTATGGATTACAATTTAATTAAGTAGGTATATAACTACGTAATATCAAATACATACATACAATAAAATAGGTAGATAGGTATACTATGTTTTACACAAAATATCTAAAGGTAGTACCTACTAATATAATAAAGATTAAGAGCTTGTTTGTTTGAACGCGTTAATCTCAGGAACTACTGGTCCGATTTGAAAAATTATTTCGCTGTTAGAATTTAGATATCCCATTTATCGAAGAAGGGAAGAAGAATAGAAGGAAGATAGAAAAGGCTGCCGAGTAGGTATACCTACTCGGCAGCCGCGATACACGCGACATGCGCTACACAAAGCAGTGTTCGGAACCGTTCGAACAGTTTCACTTTTACCGTGGTTTCATAAAACCACACAACATTTTATATTTCTATTCTTTATAAATTTATATTTATAGGACATAATGTTTTCACTCACATTTTGTATTTTAAATAAAATATTACACAATGTCACGTAAACTGTCAAATACGGGCAATTGGAATACGTTTTTAAAATGGTAGTTTTATACATTATTCGACGAATAAGTTTTATCCAAGCATTGAAAAATCGGCCCTAAATCAAATTTTGTAAGTCGCTGGTAGGTATATTGTTTTTTAGTCGATCGCCGTCCGCGTCAGTCACTTAGAAATTCTGTAACTCCAATTCAATATTTTTGTCACTCAAAACTTGCGTATATTATTATACTAGATTTGTGACCGCGGCTTCGCCTGCGTTTTAAAAGAAAAACCCGCATAGGTCCCGTTCCTGTAGGATTTCCGGGATAAAAGCCTATGTTTTATTCTGGGTCTTCAGCTACTTACTTTTACATACTAAATTTCTTTGTAATCGGTCCAATAGTTTTTACGTGAAAGAATAACAAACATGCATCCTCACAAACTTTCGCATTTATGATATTATAAGTAGGATGTAAGAGCACTGTATGTGTATGGTGGTTCGCTAGAGCATTCCATCTTTTAAATTATATGAATACTAGCGACCCGCCCCGGCTTCGCACGGGTGCAATGCTGATTCTAAATACACTACAGAAAAACTGTGAACGTTGTATATAAAAACATAGTGGCCCGCTACGGCTTCGCACGGGTATAAAATATATAGCCGGGCGGCCGGCCGGTACCGCAAACGCTACGTCCCGCAATTTTTAAATCTGTAATATCTTCGAAAATATTCACTTAAATCATACGGTGTAAAGGGCCATATAGATCTATATTAAATGAACAATGTTTTCAAGGTATTTTAACCAATACAGCATTAATCCTTAACCAATTGGTTAAGGATTAATGCTGTATTGGTTAAAATCGCATCGAAAATTAGCCATTATTTGTCGTAAAAAGTAAATGACAAAAAAAAGTTATTGTGGGTTATCCATAAGAGATAGACATATACCATCGCGGACTTTTCTGTAGACCTTTTCAATGTGTATAATACTTAGTACATTATTTTGATAAAACTCGTAGGGTTCAGCCTGCGTTTGCAATGTAAGCGGAAAAAATGTAATTTTTTACGACATCACATTAGAATCCTCAAAAATAACAATACTTCTCCACTATTTAATGGATGTTATTTAAACCTTCCTCTTGAATCACTCTATCTATTAAAAAAAACCGGATCAAAATCCGTTGCGTAGTTTCAAAGATTTAAGCGTACAAAGGGACATAGGGACAGGGAAAGCGACTTTGTTTTATACTATGTAGGTAGTGATAGTGATAGTGATTATCCTTTTATATGATGATCCAGTGAGCGTTGAAGTTGTTGAATTTAAGGTTTATTACGACCACTTACGATGTATTATTATCAATGAAACAGCTATGCCTTGATACACAAATTAACAACTACATAAATTTTCTATGTTATTTTTGGATTATTTTATTTTTATACACATTAATATTTATTTGTTGTTCTAATTCTGAATCAAAAAAATTAACGAACCATTCTATAAAGTTTATCTGTATCCCAAAAACAGTGGAAACTACCTTCCAAAGCAGTTCTACTTTTTTATAATATTATGATGATTTAATAAAATATTGTTGAATGAATGGCAGCTCCACATAAGTGCCGTGAAGCTCCGTGAACAGGCTAGAACGTGAAAGGTGGTTTTTGCGATGTTCACGCGCGTTCGCGTCTGTTCCCCGAGGTATGTTCGTCGACGTCTGTTCCCCGTGGGATACCTACAATACCACTTAACTTGTGGTATTGTATCCGACAAAGGATTCTCCGTTCACTCATACATCGACCTTCGCTGGCCCGTTCATGAGTAAGGGTGTTTTTTTTTTTAGCGAGGAATTTGTTTGTAAGTAACCAATAGTATCGCTTCAAACTAAATGAAGCGATATGAAGTCGGAGGAAAAAGAACCCTTATTATGGTTATTTTGACATCAGCTTCTACATCGATTTCGCGGCGGAATTGACGAACGATAGCGAGCATTCTATGAATGTGTAGGACGCAACATATGCCGCGAATTCGAGCGAGAATTAACGGCACTAGTGTGGAGCCGCCATAAATGTTTCAGTTAGAGTATGATGAAATGTTGCTTCAAGAAGTTTAAGCGCTATCTGCTAAGTCGTTAGAATCTGAGAATTAATTTTTATTACTATATAACATGTAAGATGATTAAATATGTGTTTATTATTATCTACAGCTATTGTTTTATATATAAATACATGTTTGTTTCCATGTTTAGCATGTGATAGTCAGATAGAAGGGATTTGTAAGTGGTGTAGTGTAGAGTCAGTGTGGATCTGTAGTAATAATTGAATAACCGTTATAGTAAAAATGGGGTACAAGAATCAAGTCATAGCCACACTTATAGGTAAGTGAAGTTAGGTCTGTATTAGTATAGTGCATTTGAAGAATAAAGATAGCTAGGTATATTTTTTATCATGTTTAAATTTCGAGTTCTGTTTATAAATTACTAGTGGTCCGCCCCGGCTTCGCCCGTAGTACCTACTTGTTTAAACTATCCTATCTCTCAAGTTGGATCGAACTGCACATGGTGTGCGAATTTTATTATAATCGGTTAAGTGGTTATAGGGCATTTTCTGTTTCGGTCCGAAGGAGCCCTCTTTTGCGGTCCTCCTATTTATGTGTAGTTTTTTTATAGACTAACGTGACTTTATTGATATCAAGGAAACAAAGATACGATTGATAAATTAGTTCTTGTAAATCTCTCTAAAGACGTTTCACTTCGGTCACGTGTGCTCGGCACACGCGCTCTTTTTAGTAAAGAAGAAGTCGTAGTAAACAAGAATATTCGACATCTTCCGTTATGTACCTGCAGGATATCACGGAAGAGACTCTAGGGATTTTCATTTTGGACATCTCCATTTTTTGAGTCATATCGACTCGTACTCATATATTATTTCTTTATCCATACTAATATTATAAATGCGAAAACTACTGAACCAATTTGCATGAAATTTGGTATAGAGATATTTTGATACCCGAGAAAGGACATAGTTTTTAAGGCCATTTTACTAACAATTATATGGATACTTTATCTGAAATAAATGAAATAAATAAAATAAATAGGATAGGTTTTATCCCGGAAATCCTACGGGAACGGGTTTTTCTTTGAAAACGTGGGCGAAGCCGCGGGCGGAAAGCTAGTTATATATAAAAGTTAAATACATAATGAATTACATATTTAATACTATTATACTAGTATAAGTATTACCTATGTATTGTAATAGTTTAATTTACTATCTAGCTCCAGTGAACAAGAAGTCTAAAATTAAGCTTATCGGTTCAGTTACAACATCCTTATCATGATATAATTTTATAAGATCAACATTCAACAATGCTACTTATCTTCAATGACATTTTATTTGTTTTAATTATAGATTTTGAGTGCATTTCTTTCATTCATAAATTGACATATTATATATTACTAGAGGTCCGCCCCGGCTTCGTCCGTGGTACATATTTCGCAATAAAAGGTAGCCTATGTCCTTTCTCGGGTATCAAAATATCTCCATACCAAATTTCATGCAAATTGGTTCAGTAGTTTAGACGTGATTGAGTAACAGACAGACAGACAGTTACTTTCGCATCCATACTAATATTATAAATGCGAAAGTAACTCTGTCTGTCTGTCTGTTACTCAATCACGCCTTAACTACTGAACCAATTTGCATGAAATTTGGTATAGAGATATTTTGATACCCGAGAAAGGACATAGGATAGGTTTTATCCCGGAAATCCTACGGGAACGGGTTTTTCTTTGAAAACGTGGGCGAAGCCGCGGGCGGAAAGCTAGTTTATAATAAGTATGGATTAGGTTACCGCCCGCAGCTTCGCCTGCTTTGTCTAAAATCTAATAAATTATATGCCTACTAAACCTTCCTCTTGAATCACTCTATCTATTAAAAAAACCGCATCAAAATCCGTTGCGTAGTTTTAATGATTTTAACAGACAAAGGGACATAGAAAGCGACTTGTTTTTATACTATGTAGTGATGTACCTAATTGGCTATCCCGGCAGACGTTGTTCTGCCCTATTGCCCCTGTGCTATGTTTTCTCTTTGTGAGAACCTTCCTTGTGCCTTAAAAAATCAGATAGGTATATTATTTGTCATTTAAACACATTTATAAACACAATTATTAAGTCCTTGTTTATAAACAACTAGCGGTCCGCCCCGGCTTCGCCTGTGGTACATATTTACGTTTTCTCTACATAAGAGCCACCCTCGTACTTCAAGGAATATAATAAAAAAAGAATTATCGAAATCGGTTCAGCCGTTCTCAAGTTATGCGCTTACCAACACATTTTGGGATTCATTTTTATATTATAGACAATAAAGATAATTATATTGTCCTAACCTACCAAGCCATTAAAAGATTTTGACTGATTTATTGAAGAGTTTGCATTACCCGCGGTTTCGCTCAATTAAATCGCGTCAACTAACAATTTTGGAGTGATTCAATTTTCAAAAACACATCATACCATGATGGTCCCGAGACGCTGTCGGCTGTTTGGAATGCCATACCGCGACAAAAAAACACTCAACTATCTCCAGATACAAAAATCATATCACAGAATCTCTATAATCGCAAATGCACGTACCGTACTCACACAAAATTATCTCCTGAAAACATTTGAGTAATGAAAAATTTTAAATTTTATGTAAGTACTTACATTTTTTTTATTATAAGCTGCGAACTAAAGCTCGCAAAAGCGTTTCTATAGCTTAGGTACCTACGTGTTATTCTGGTATAAGCTTCATCACTGCCAAGTATAATTAAAATTTGTTAAGTAGTTTTCGTGTGAAAGGGTAACAAACACATATTGCAAACTTGCGCTTTTATAATTAAAAAAAAATCATTGATTGAAAATAACCTGTCACAAAGCTGGTACTCTGACGATTTTATATTTATTGGGCCCTCTACACTATCGTGATTGCGTGTACGTGTATGTTATATACAGGGTTACAGGAAAAGTCGACCTAGATCCGTTAAGGGCGTGTAGTACACATCATTTCTGAATGATTTCACTATGGAACCTATATACCAAAATTTCCTTCCAGTGAGCTACCTCTGCATGACCACCGGAGTCCTCTTCACATGGCCGTCATCAGTGATAAAAGTGTTCAGTTCAGAGCACACGCCACTAAACAGAATTATGACTGAGACAGAAATATCTCTACTGGGCAGTTTGACGTCTATCAGTGCCTTGTTCACTATACCCTTGTGTGGAATATCCCTGGATAAACTGGGAAGCAAGTACACCTGTGTGGGGTTGGCCCTGTTACAAGTAGTAAGTATTTTGGCATGTCCAAAATTGGTTAAATTTTCTTTTTCAAGAATAGCCCAGGTTCTTCATTATAGGGCATTTATTAAACAACCTGAATCAATTAGTACAACAACGCAACGGCGGTTCGTCATGCAAAATATTAAATATAACCATTAAATAAAGGCTAGGCTTGTAATGAAATGCCTGATTTAATCATTGACTGCGTCATCAATTCATTTAGCAAAACAGTTAGCAGAAAAAGCGTGTTTGTAAATTATATGATGCAGTGATCAATTTATCAGGAAGTTTTGGGATAAAACTTAGAACAAATATGCTTCTCTTCTGTCCGTTTATTATCAGTGATTAATTTAGTTTATTTATGAATTGATAATAAATCACTGTGCTGTGTTCGAGCAACCATCATAACCTACACAACAAAATTATGAGGTATAATCAACATGTATAGTTACCCCTTTTCAGATTGGCTGGGCAGTTGTAATATGCTTCGACTACGTTGAGTCAATCTTAGCTGCGGTGTTCATAGGGGGTCTTAGTTCTTGCATCTACCTCGTGGGTCCACTATACGTGGGAGAATTCTGCCAGGAAGATATAAGAGGTATTTTTGTTTAAATTATAACGTGAAGTCTTTAAAATCGACCATGCCAATTTTATGACCTATTATCCTTCCGCGAAAACCGGACCGTCTGAAATGGGTATCTTTGTTCTGATAATAATATTACACAAAATATTGATGAAGCATTCAATTATTGTCAAAATTTAGCGCATATAGTTAGATATAGTTTGCTATTATAACCAACGGCTGCATGCACCTGCAAAACCACACCTTACTTTTTATGGCAGGGTAAGCAAAGGAGCATATTATAATCCTTCACATTTTAACTATATTAAATACTAGCGGTCCGCCCCGGCTTCGCCCGTGGTACATAATTACGTTTTCTCTACATAAGATCTCCATTCTATAATACCGTAGAACATTTTTTTGTTTTATCTTCAATAGATTCCGCAGTGCACGCGCGCGATGAAAGAATTTTTATTAAGTATTTTTTTACACCTTGGGTTACATTATTGCATTTTTGGTAAGGATCTCAATTTTTTTTGAAAATGCAATATAGCCTATGTTGCTCAGTGAAGATGCAGCTTTCTAATGGTGAAATAATTTTTGAAATCGGTCCAGTAATTTATGCGTGAAAACCATACATACATACATAATTACAAACCTTTCCTCTTTATAATATTAGTATAGATTACTCTAACATATCTATTTCATACGAGCTGACCCGGCAGACGTTCTGTCTTCGCGCAAATTATCCGTGAAGGTGAATATTCGCTTTTTTTTACGCTCAAATTTCTTGAGTTTTTCTTTCATAAGATCCTTCTCCTGTCTCCTGATAATAACGAGCACATACAAATAAGAATTATTGAAGTTTGAAAATAATTGTTCTGGAACTGCAGGTACCATGACAGCCGCTGCCATGACGTTCTTCCCGGTGGGCGGGCTGATCTCCTACATAATGGGAGTGCTGGACTATCGAGTGATCAACTATATATGTTTGACAATGAACGTAATTGGGACGTTCCTGCAGTTTTATTTGTGGGAGTCTCCGTTGTTTCAGATGAAGAAGGGCTTAGAAAAGGTACAGTAGATAAAATGTGATGTTTAAACGATTATGTCAAAGCGGCATGTATTTTAAAAAATAAAATTCATAATGGTCAGAAATTATGAATTTTAGCGAAAAATTTGCTTAAGAAATGTCTTGATAATAATAAATATAGATAGCAACACAATGTTAAACATCTTACGTTTACTTAGGCCATAGAAAATGTCGATGAGTTTTTATAGTCCTAAACAAGTCCTAAATCAATCAAAATCAAAATCAAAATTTAGTTGTATCTAAAAGTATTATTATAAAAGGCAACATCCTATATACACTTTTTTAAATTAAGTACCTGTTTTTACTCTGAATATTTTTCACGATGTTTAAATCAATGAATTTTAAAAGTAAAATAATCTCTATATCGTCTTTTCAGGAGGCAATGAAAACAATAGCTCACTATAGAGGAGTAAGAATTGATTCTAAAGAGGTTCATCAAGAAATAAATAATCTGAAAGTGGCGCTAAATCCAGATTTAGATGGTGAGTACCTACTTCAAATGTAACGAATTGATAGGAAAAAAATTACCTGTATCTAAAAGTTAACCTATATGAAAATGTGTGGCTTTAAAACATTAATATAGAGAGGACACCACGAACAAAATCTGTGCGACAAGCGCGGCGGCGCGGGGCAGCTAGGGAGTCATACAATTTGAAAATATTCTGCCTATTATTACTTATAAATTAAAACCAATCAATGTAGCAAATAGATATTGTTTATCTTATTAAAAAAATACGAATAAACTTATCAATTAAAACCAATCAATGTAAAAAAATGGTTTGAGACGATTGACTCTAACTCGTGTTAGAAAAAGTGTAGTAGCGATGGCCTCTATAGTACGTCGTACATAGTAACTCAAGTCTCAATGCTTTAAAATCAGTTTCTTTTAATTAATGAAAGTAAAATGACAGCCATTCTAAATAGTTGGATGTGAGAAACATAATGCGGGCTACTCACATAATTGCAGCAGGGGCAATATTGGAATTGCGCCCTTAATTGCCTCCTCAATTGTAATGTGTATAGGCAAGCAGGGGCAATTAAGAGAACAGCTGAAATTGCTCCGACCGCCGCGCCGTGCAAACGAGATTGTACCATAATACACCATCCGTTATTGCCCCTGCGGCAGGAACATGCCGGCTTTAGGCAATGTTCAAAACCTATAATATGAATAGCCGATATATATTTTAATTTGAAAAATTTTTATGATAAATTTTCCATAAATTCATTACAAGTAACTATGCATTAATCGAATGTTTGATAATTTTCAGACGCGACGCCTGAAGCAGAAAAGTTACAGCCACAGCTACAGCCAACGGTTCAAAGAGAGAAACTCTCCGCATGGCAATTCTTAAGTAAGTGTCGTTACAGAAAAACTTTGTTTTACGTACAATCTCTATATAAACTAGTTATTGGAAATCTTGAAAATTATATTTCCTTTCGTTTTCAACTTCTAATACTCATTGAAACACATAATAAACCAAACTACAATTATTACTTATTAGTATAGACTATAGACTTAATTACCTTATTAATAGCAATATTATTTTTTCCAGAAAAATCTCGATCATCGCGTCGCGCCTTATTCCTCTGTTTCGTGCTGTACACAGCCGTGGTCTTCCAAGGCCAGGTGGTGATACAAGTATACGCTGAGCCACTGTTCAGTCTGGCCGTTCCCAGCGTTTCAGCGACTGTCTGCACGGTGATATTCGCAGTGGTCAACATTATGGCGGGGCTGATTGTACTGTACTTGGTGGATCGATCGGGGAGACGGGTAAGATGTGGTTTAGTGGTGTCAGTGATTGTGTCTGGGGGGTAATATTCGCAGTTGTCAACATTGTTGTGGCGCTCATTGCGCTGTACTTGGTGGATCGGTCGGGGAGACGGGTGAGATTCTAAATGTGCTTTCGTCGCGACTGTCTGCAGCGTGATAATCGCAGTCGTTTACATTGTGGCGAAGCTCATTGGGGGAATCGATCGGGGAGACAGGTCAGATTATAGTTAATGTACTTTCTCCTAGAGCCTTGTTTCAATGAAAAATAGGTTATTAGGTAAAAAGCTAAAAGGAAAAGAACCTTATCGCATGACTAATATATAATATTTCACGTCGAAATATTCGTTTAAATTAATATTGTGTTACTATTTTAATAAAAAAAAATTATCTACAAGTGTTGTAATTATTGAAGGACCAATTCCTTTTTCCTCATTTTAACCACCTCAAATATGCAATAACATTTTACACTCAAACTTCTATGTTAAAAAAAGTTATATTAATATTTCTAAGAACGATCCATTTTCTCTTTTCAGCCACTGATGATATATTCATCATTATTGACAGCATTGTTCGCGTCTCTCCTCGGGACCCAAATCCAGTTTTCTTGGGGACCCAATTGGTTAACAGCTGTACTTATATACCTATTTTGTATTACCTTTAACACGGGAGCTGGTATGATACCATTCACCGTAAGCGCCGAAATATTTTTACCAGAGGTAAGTGTTACTTTCTTAGACGCTAATAAACAACACACTCACAATCAAGATCAAAAATTGTCCCATGTAAAACACTGCCTACATGACTATAAGGTAGAGTTTTCTTATAAGCGTACTAGCGGTCCGCCCCGGCTTCGCCCGTGGTACCTACATGTTTAAACTATCCTATCTCTCAAGTTGGATCGAACTGCACGTGGTGTGCGAATTTTATTATAATCGGTTAAGTGGTTTAGGAGTCCATTGAGGACAAACATTGTGACACGAGATTTATATATATTAGAATATCGTATCGTATAATATCATCGACGACATACATTCTTCAACTTTAAAGAAATTTACATATTATTAAATAGCACTAATTACACTCAAGAGATGCTTCATTTTTATATGCTTTAAAATTTTATATTATTACTTTATGTATTCAAATTTCTTTCAGATAAAGAACTTTGCGACGATAGTGACAATGGAGTATTCTTTCGTTGGATTCTTTGTTATTCTGTTTATTTATCATCCTCTAGTCTCAGTAATAGGTAAGCAAAAAGTGAAAATTATATTAGACTACAGGCCCATGATGAAAAATTTATGGCACTCAGGTTAGCTTACAAGTGATGGCATAGTGCTGAATCTTATTATTTTTGCTCTTATATCGTTCTAGATAGGTCACCTGGTGGTTCAAATGACCCATAACTTTTTCAACATGGGCCTGTAGTCTATAATATATTTTGCATGCCAGTTTTGCTACTAAACTATAAATTCACTCATGGTTTCAATTTTCTAATATAATCCAATATGTTGCAATTAATTTAAATTTGTGTTGAAACCAGTCTCCGTACCATGATATCTTAAAGCAGTAGTATTTCCGGTGTGGAAAAATGACAGCACTATATAGGTTATCGGGCTCAGTGGCGTGCCATGACTGAGGCCTATGTCCAGCAGTGGACAATTAGTGTAGGCTGACAATGATGATAGATAGGGAGGCGAGGTAGCTAAATGGCGTAATTCAACGGCGTCGTCGAGACTTATCAAAATAGAAAGATAAAATAATTTCGAAAAGAAAAGCTTCTATGGTAAAAACCATTTTAGCGGTGGGTTTGGCACGTACGGATTTTCAAAAATGTAAGAAAAAACAGTTACTTGGGCATTCTCGAGCGCGTCAGATATTCATACTACGTATGCCCCAAGTGCCTCTGATAACAACGGTATACTAATCTGCCGGTTTGCGTGGTGGGGCTAGGCATATAAATTCGTCAAAAATGCACAAAAAAAAAATTTACTCGAGCGCGTCAGATTTTTGGAAGGGGTGTTAAGTAGGCCCCAAGGAAGCTCCCCTTAAAAAAACTGACAATTACGGCGTGACGATAAGTTACGATGAATTTTTGAAAATGCAGAAAAAAAAAGTCCTTTTGAAATACTCGAGCGCGTCAGATTTTCATAGGGGAGGTTGATCTCGGTATCCTGAGAGCATATTTTCTTAATCTGACAAAAATGTTGGTGGGTTCTCTTAATCTGACCGAAAAAGGTTTGTGGGTTTCTTTTTTTTAATCATCGTTATTTCATATCAATTTTTCTTAACACCCTCAGTTTTCGAGATATACTCAAAAAACCGGGAGTTTGAGTTTTTATGATGCTTCAAGTAAAAAAAGTTTTAACTTTGGACAAAAATGAAAAGAGACCTTTTTTTGTAATATAAAATTACCTTTTTTGTTTATTTAAACTTTTTTTTTGGAAAAAGTAAAGTTCGCGACTTATATGCTGCAACGCGTTTCTCGGAAGACGAAATGGCTCCTCCAGACTTCCGGTCATGCGGAAACCGGCAGATTTTGTATTTTTAGTAAGTTTTAGATTATATTCTTCAAAATAAAAATAAAAAAATCGCGCTCGAGAATGCTGGATTAACGTTTTTTTTTTACAAGTTCGCGACCCTATAACTCGGCGGCGTCAAGGACTTATCGTCAGATTAGTTAAATTTAGTCTTAAAACACTAAAATCAACCCCCAATATCTTAATCTGACGCGCTCGAGTATTTCAGACTATCGATTTTTTTTTACTAATCTGATCGTCTATCCTAGGCGCGCGTCACTACATATAGAGCTAAATAGTTAACAAGGTTGTTCTATTAGGTCTAAGGTATCTCTCATATCTTAAACTGCCACGCTCGAGTATTACAGAAAATTCCCCTATTCGCCTCCCTATCTATGATGATAATATAGGTTATCCAGCGCAATCACTTTCCCACACTGAAAGTAATACTGCTATAAGACATCATGGTAACCCGTAGGACTTTCCGATTCTTCTCTCATATAAACCACCAAACCACGGTATACTAATAAAAAATGTTAGAAGCAATTTCCCCAGAAGGCGAGGTTTTACCTACAAATATTTTAAACAAAAGTATTTAATTATTCAATAAGACTTCTTCTAAAAGCATTTTTGAATCGTCATAACATACTTGTAAAACTAAACAACATTAAACACCGATTCAGAAAGCAGTTTCTACGGAGAAGAACCGGCAAGAAACCGTAGTTGATTTCTTAAAATCATGTTAAATGTTTGGTTTAACATAAAGTAAATTTCAGGTCTGGGTCCAATATTCTACATATTTGCGGGAGTGTGTCTCCTAACGACGGTGTTCTGCCACTTCTACATGCCAGAAACTAAGGGGCTGACAGTGGATGCCATACAGCATCTGTTTGTCCCACGATCTCAAAATAAAGTTTGATATAAGACTGATGTTTTTTTTCCTTGGTTGGTTTTGAATACCTTTAAGTATGGCATAGTATAGTCAACAATTTGTAATAAAAAAAATCTACCAAAAAAGTATAACTATTATCCAAATAGACCTCACGCAAGTACTACTGAACCGATTACAATGAAATTTTCTAATTTAGGTAATTGAAGAGTCTTCAACTACCTAAATTTCCGAGATAAAAAGTAGCCTATGTCATTATTGACATAGGCTACTTTTTATCTCGGAAATCCCACAGGAACGGGAACTAAGTGGGGTTTAAATTTATAAGTGGGGTTTTCTTTGAAAACGCATCTGAATTCGCGGGCGGAAATCTAGTCTATAATAATCTACGTAATATAATATTTTTTACGATTGTAAGCACTGTCATTGCAATTACACTATGTGTTTTAGATATAGCATTACAATTTATTTTTTGCGTAATATTATATGTACTTAACTAAGTACGTCATACCTACTATAAAATTTATATTTTACGCAAAAGATAATAATATGCAAATTGTTGTAGGTATTAAAATGACGTCGTATCTTCACACTGTAGGTATATATTTTATAAAAAACTAGCTTACCGCCCGCGGCTTCGCCCGCTTTGTCTAAAACCTAATAAATTATATACTAAATCCGCTTCTCTAATGTGAGCATTTTGTCTATGAAAACATAATCTTAAACGATAGCTTACGTGCTGGTGGCAAAGTTGGGCGGGTTGCTTGTTGTTGTTATGAATAAACACATAGAGTTTTAAAAATTCATCTATTTGAAAAAAAAATGCGTCTGGAATTTAGTATTTTTTACGTACTCAGCGTATGCAAAACTATAACCTCCTTTGAGCTTAGTATACCAACAGTGGGACACCCTGTATAGTGCTTGATTTTTTTAGAAATAGGTATACTTAAATAAATAAATTTATAGAAACTGTCTATTAATTTATTTATTTATATTTGAGGAAAAAATCAAGCTCTTCAATTTTTTATAAAGAACATTATTAAGAGAATATACTTATAAAATACATATCAAATACGGCCGCCCGTATTTCCGCCCGCGGCTTCGCCCGCTTTTTCTCAAACCTAATAAATTATATACTGACCTTCCTCAGGAATCATTCTACCTATTAAAAAACCGTATCAAAATCCGTTGCGTAGTTTTAAAGATTTAAGCGTACCTACATAGGGATATAGGGACAGACAAAGCGACTTTGTTTTATACTATGTAGTGATTTGTATACCGACTTTACTGAAAAAAAAAAAATCTTGCAGCAGCATAAATTATTAAAGCTTGCTAAGTTTTACTAGTTTAGGTACGTATTTAATAAATTAGCTTCATGTACCTAAGTAGGTATGCTCATTATTTTATTACTTAATTACAAAATTACATTGTTTTAAACAGTCAGAACTTTTAAAATATAAGGAAACAGGTAATATGAATATAAAAACTACATTCGCCTAAAGAAATTCCCTCAATGGTTTAATGATTTATAAACAAAATTTAATCCATCTTATCTCATATACTCAAGTATTTTAAGAGTCAACGACTCGGCTTTTATGTAGATCTCTAAAAAACTCCGGTCAAACTCTAGTTTATCAAAAAAAATTGTGATTTTGTGTGTCCTCCTTGGATTTAAAATGGCTATTATAAATCAAGTGATTGCAACTGCAATAGGTAAATATTTTTTTTTTAAGAACATTCAAAAATTCACATTTAAATATTTACGTGACAAGGATTATAGAAATAACCCAAATTTGTAAAGGATTTTTTTCTGTTATAACAATATTTTGAAATTGAAAAAGTACTTAGCAGAAAGTAAAAAGATATCCCACCAAAAACATAAATGTAAAATTGGAAGCCAAGTTCAATCGTTGACTTAATTGCCGAAAAAAGAATTGAGATCTAAATGTGTGCCAAGTTCTGTAGACAATCCAGAAATTTATTTACAAAGATGTAGGTATTACCTACATTCTTAGGTGAACTGAAAACTCAATTGTTTTATTATCCCTTATAGAACAACGTTTATTCCAAAATATGATTTTTTTTTAATTTGAATAATAGAATTATTTTCACAAAGCAAACAGCTAATGACCTATTGAACCCCATAATTTGATCAGGCTAGTTAGAGACTGTAAGAGTGAATCGATTTTTATGGGGTTTGTAACTAAGTGCTTAGGTACTGCACTGAAAATGGGTTTAACTATATTGCGTCTTGTAGTGGACGAGAGTACCTAGTATATTGGCTATTGCACTAGTATAGTATTATCAGTGATTGCACATACGCATAATTTTTTTTGTCTGATTATTATCATAGTTATATTTGACCTAAATGATAGTGCTTACGTCAATTTACGTACATTAGCACTATGCCGAGGTTTTTTAAACTCCTTTGGCAAGATTCAAAGATACCAAAATCGTCGCATTACTCCATGACGTGACGGTATTGCCATAAAAAAGTTTCACTTCAAAATAAATAAAGAAACTTACTGCGTGAACAGGTAGATTATAAATAGAACAATAATATTATGTAACATGATCTTTTAAAAGAAGTGATTACATACAATTTTTCCAGTGAGCGGCCTCTGCTTCATGCTAGGCGTCTCCTTCACCTGGCCATCTTCGACCATGGGTCTCTTCATATCCCCAAACACACCCCTAAATAGAATGATGACGGAATTTGAAGTGTCCCTGCTTGGTAGCTTGTCGTCTATTAGTGCAGTTGTAACTCTGCCCTTTACGGGAATCCTGGTGGAAAAGTTTGGAAGAAAATATACGTGTTTTGTTCTATATGCGATGCAAATGGTAAGAGTCTCTAGTTATACCACAGTTTTTGAGAAGATTTATTTGAGTAAGAAATAAGAATCAAGCAACCTTAAAAATAAAGAAAGCAATGGTAATGCAATGAGGAGAGGGGATAATTTTTATAAGCACAAACTTATATGATGGTGCTGATCTGTGATGGTGTATTTATTCCCTTATAATAACAAACTCGACAACAAATATTAATTATTAAAAGCCATACATATTATAATGCCTGTCTTTCTTTAGCATAGGAGCGATAAGAAAAAAATAAAAATTGTTACTTTACATTTTTCTTTGTACTACTGTCTAGTCCACATCAATTTCTAATCACTTTTCAACTAAAAATAGAATAGCTATTCTATTAATAGAAACACATTTATTCCCAAAAAATGATACAGTACATTAAATTACAGACAATACTTATAACTTAAAAAACAAGGTATAACAATATGTGAAGACGTAATAATATGGTATATAATAATATTTATTTATTTACTCTTTATTGTACAACAGTCTTATAAAATAAAAGTATAACAAAACCATTCAAAATGTACAAATGGCGGCCTTATGGCTCTAAGCAATATTATAGGTATTATATCTGTATCACCTCAGGGAAAGGGATTACTGACTCAGCATAAATGTTACAGCTGAGGCTATAACGCTGTTATTCTTTCAGAACCATATTAAGTAAAGAGAGGAGTGACTAATAAGGTATATCGCCTTCATACTCGATTATTTCACAGATCTCCTGGACAATCATCATATCCATCAATTACGTGGAGGCTATTTTGCTGTCTATTTTCATATCAGGCATAACCAGTTGCACCCTGCTCTTCATACCTCTTTACGTGAGCGAATTCTGCCAGGAATCCATTAGGGGTTCTATGGCATCTAGTGTGCTTATGTTCTTTGGTTTTGGCATGCTCACATCCTACCTCATGGGTGGTCTGTTAGCGTATAATGTCATGAACTATATATCATTGGGTCTGGCTGCTGCGGGCAGTCTGCTGCTCTTTCTGGTTAAAGATTCGGCACTGTATCTCATGACTCAAGGACGGGAACGAGTGAGTACCTACTTTTTTAACGGTCTATACGTGAACGTGTTTAACTTACGTTATTTTAAACAATGACCTATTATACTAGTAGACGCGGCATACGCCAACATCATTGCACTAAAAAACAGCGTAATTAATACATACCTACTTACTAACGCATTATCACCAATACAGTTGTTCTCTCTTTCACTCTCACGCACGAGACATAATACATGTCTCACTCATGTACTTCGTAATAACAACTGCCGATTAAAATATAAAAAGAACGTCCAGCCACGACGCTGAATGGTGCGTGACTAAGTGAAACTCGGGCACTTACCTGAGTTTTTTCTTGCCAAAATAGAGAGCGTGTAACGTATCTAGCTTTTTTATATATCATAGATTTTAAAGGTTTATTACGACCACTACATATTATATAGGACCGAGAGAGTAAACTTACTTTAGTTCAAATGTCTAAATGGCAGAATAAATAAAATATTTAGAAAAATGGGAAGCCATATCGGTAATCATTAACTTTAATAATTTAAAATCTACAGGAAGCCGCGCTGTCTGTTGCACATTACAAAAGTTTAAATGTTAATTCGAAGGAAGTTGAAAATGAAATAGAACACATTAGGAAACTTCTGAATACAGAGTTTGATGGTAATTGTTTATTTATTTATCATATTATTTGCTTTAGATTATACCTACTGGATGTAGGTAGGTATAATCTAAGGCCGTTTGTCTATGTAAGTTGTAAGTAACAATAAAGTTAAAAGATTGTTATTTTAACCTTTTTATATTGATAAAATATGATGAGGGTAGTGATTTATTCCTATAGAATAACGAATTGTTTGTTATTATTTCGCAGATGCAATTACGCCAGAGGAAGAAACGTTAAAACCGGAATTCAAACGCAAAGAAAAACTGTCTATTTGGAGATTTCTAAGTAAGTCTTATAGCTTATTATCATAATAATATCATCAATCATCATGATAATGTTTTTTACCAGATTATATTTTCCATCTATTCTTTTAGCGCACACTAACGTAATAGAAAACGTTTTTTTATTTAACGGCCCAAGACAGACGTATCAAAATTCCTATTTAGTTACTTTGTATACCTACTCAAATAAATTTTATTTTAGTCTAAACCAAAAAGAACACACGAGATTTTGACATTTTCTCACACTTAATTTAAAACTACATAATACTAGCATTATATTATCTGTGATAATTCTAACTAATGCTCTGTAAACACAATTTTTCTAGAAAAATCCCGATCATCCCGTCGAGCCCTCCTGGTCTGTCTGGTGCTCTACACCGCTACCGTCTTCCAAGGTCTGGTAGTGGTGCAGGTGTACGCAGTGCCGCTGTTTAGCAAGGCCGTACCGAGCATGTCTGCTACTGTGTCTAGTGTTGTATTCGCGATTGTTACTATAGTGGCTGGCATGATTGCTGCGTATCTTGTTGAGGTTTTGGGGAGAAAGGTAAGTTTTGACAGAACGTAAAAGTTATATGGATATTCTCATTAACATGATGGATTAAGATGTTGTATTAATGCACTTGAAAAGATCAGTGATAAATAAAATATTTGTTTCAAATGTTAGAATTATTATTACTTATGTGTAGCGATGTGATCCAACTAAGAATAGGATCGATTCAGTGCCATTTACAGTGTAACGTTATAGAATTCAATTCAAACGGATATGGTAAATTAAAGCAATAACGATTGCAGTTATTGTAATGCAAAAAAGGATTTCAAGGCAATCGCTGCGCAAAGCTGCTGCACGTGGTTCGGCCAAAGAAAATAACAGCGCACGTCATTTTCCTCAGCCGTGCCACGTCCACACTGACCGAGCTGCCACAGGCTTAACTGTATTATTGAGTCAGGCCCCGGAATCACAGACACAATAGAAAATCTATTGTGTCGTGGCCCGATCGGGCTGTTCGGGGCTCAATGGGCTAATACTTACTAGTTACTCTGTAATAGACTGCTCACTCTGTAAAAGCCCGTCTAATATTTCATTCACTTCTTCCAGCCACTTATGGTACATTCATCAATAGCTGCGGCTGTTTGCTGCATCCTTCTGGCAACCCAAATCCAGTTCGAATGGGGACCCAACTGGATTACTGCGGTCTTCATTTATCTGTTCTGCATTTTTTATACAATAGGTGCTGGTACTATACCGTATATCTATTGTGCAGAAGTATTTTTACCTGAGGTAAGTACCTATTTTTTTTTTTTTTTATTATTATTCTGCGATAGGTTACATCCGCATGACCACGATCTCGCCTGATACATCACTACAACATAGTATAAAACAAAGTCGCTTTCCCTGTCCCTATGTCCCTATATAATATGCTTAAATCTTTAAAACTACGCAACGGATCTTGATGTGGTTTATTTTAATAGATAGAGTGATTCATGAGGAAGGTTTTAGTATATAATTTATTAGGTTTTAGAGTTTAGACAAAGCGGGCGAAGCCGCGGGCGGAAAGCTAGTAGTGTATATTTTGGAGGCAAATGGTATAATTTCCTCAATTTACAAACGGCGTCCGTTAGGTACCTACTTTAAAAACGATGCCGAGCGTTTGTAAAGTAGCGGACGCCTGAGGATTTACTTTTTCCAAACATTCACAAAAAGATGGGAGCGAGCGACAAAATTTTGATTACCTACGAATTCTCGACATATTTCAAAATGCCGAGCGTTTATAAACGGCGAAATAATAGAATAAATTTATTTGCCTGCGACATACAAATAGATTAGGTCTGGTTTCTAACTTTTAGGTCTGACTTGTTACTTAGGAGTGGTAGGTATACAGGGTGTTGTATACAGGGTGTCACGCTGTTGGTGTGATCAATGGATACATAGTAATTAGTAGGTATTGCATACGTAAAAAATGCTTAAAATTTAATAGAGTTTACCGAAGGGTGACACCTGTAGGTATATTAAGTTTTTTATTTAGAAATCTAACAGAAACAATAAGAAGAATTTTAGAACATTTAGTATTATAATCTTTTGTATTGTATTTATTTACATTTACAATACACAATTTTTTCCTCTGTCCCACAGATGACGTAAAAAATAAATTTATACAGAATAGTCTGTCTGTTTCTGGGACTACTGAGCTAGGTATAATATGTACCTATAATGGTTATTTGAATTAGAAACACCATCTACTTAACTACTTGAATGTAGTTAAATTAATAATTTAATAGTTTACCCGTGATCAGAATTTATAAGTTACTCATTAAAATAGCTATTAATTTCAGCGGTCCATACTCCATTGCTATTTGTTATTACTTATCTATGAAAACTATTAGGTAGGCAGGTACGTATTTATTATTCGTACGTATTTATTAGTATTCAGTATTAGTAATTAGTATCATAAAACATTAATTATACCTACTTAATTATGCAATAAAGATTTGGAACATTAATAAAGTGATGAATAAACATTGAGTTAAGTGCTAAAAAACTCAAACTCAAACATTTATTTGTTCAATTAGACTTCTTCGAGAATCACTTTTGAAACGTCATTACATTTTTTTAACATCACAATTTTAGTACATAATATACTAGAACTCAATGTGAATAAAATACTTTTAAAACTCTTCATAATCCTTTATAACCCCCAAACCTAGTACATAGTAATTTGTAACTTTGAATACAAACGTTGCGAAAGTCGAAAAAAATATACCTATTAGAGGTAGCCTGTACATTGTGACAAAATTATTTGAGTTCAAAGTTACTGAAGTTTTATCACAGATTATAGTAACTAATGAGAAACTATGTTTTAAGACGTTTTATCTTGTTCTATAATTATAATTGATTCAATGGTCTAAAAATATTTTTTTTTATGAACTTCTGTCAATAAAATTATCTAGATAAAGTTAATCTTTACGATGTAGAGGACCTTTTTCGTCTGTTATTTCATAGAGATTTGATACGTAATAAAGTTAACAAACAAACAATTACTTACGTTTTTCCCAAGCCTTTAAATCAAACACAGATAACGACAATTTTAAATTTTTCCATCAAAATAAATTTGGATATGGTATGATCTCTAGATATTTTATCATTGCGAGTTTTCATGTAACCTTTTCACCAGTAAGTACATACCCGTAATATTATAGATACTACTGTTTGCCAGTACAACAAGCCACCAAATATTTACATTGTGTCTTCACATTTCACTTAAGTTGCGTAATGCGTTTCAAATTTAAATTTTTCATCGAACTATCAATTTTTTTTTTTAATTGCCGCCTTTTTTGTAGTGCAGCAGCCTGCATTTCATTGTGTACTGTCTTTTTTCTTTTAATTATTTATTGAATCTTGGCTGTTTGTGCCTTATTTTTTTTAAACTCATGCCACACGACCAGCGATTTTTTAGTGAGAATCATTTCTATTAAAAATGTGGGACCTACGCTATGTACCTACGTCATACGTACTCATATTTTTTTATCTAAAGTTGTTAACACTGTAATAAATAAAAGATTCAAAAATTTTATTAAGTACTTAAGTTTTCATGAAATTAACTAGTTAAATGGAAGTCAACATTTCCATATTCAAAATATTTTTTTTAGCGATAGCAAGACAAATAAAATTATCTAACCTATGAGCAATAATTATTATTCCTAGACGATAACGACAACAATAATTATTATGTTCCGATTGTTTCAGATAAAAAGCTTCGCATCGCTATTCGCGATGGAATGGGCTTTCATTGGATTCTTCATTGTACTTTTTATTTTCAACCCCCTTGTAAATTATATAGGTGAGCATGAACACTGAACAATATAATCATTTTAAGTATCCTATCCTACTAATTATTAAAGAATATCATAAAACTAGCTGTGCCCCGCGGTTTCACTCGCATTGCTCTACTCCTGTTGGTCTTCGCGTGATGATATAATATAGCCTGCCTTCATCGATAAATGGGCTATCTAACACCGAAATAATTTTTCAAATCGAAGCAGTAGTTCCTGAGATTAGCGTGTTCAAACAAACAAACAAACTCTTCAGCTTTATAATATTAGTATAGACTATAGATGTATTTGGCAATAATTTCCAGGCCTAGGCGGTGTGTTCTACATCTTTGCAGCTGTGTGTCTGCTGACTGCGATATTCTGTGCCTTCTTCATGCCGGAGACGAAAGGACTGACTGTTGATGTTATACAGCTACAATTTGCTAAACCACGATCTCAAAATAAAGCTTGAATCTCAGTTTGTGTTTTATTAATTAACTAAGAATTTTAGCTAGGTAATGTGTATTTAAATTAATTTTCCGCACGTAATCATGTACAATGTAGATGTCGCGGCACGTAAGTCTAGCGGTGACCTTCAATGTTTTACGGCAACACAGTACGGCAAGTTCGCCTTTATTTCGTTCAAATAGAAAATGCCGTTTTGGTGCGTTCAGAAACAAACATTATTCAGTTACTTACAATCCCTTTTTTTGTTCCGTAATTTATTATTTAAAAGTAAATCGCTTAATCTAATACAATTTTTTTTAATCGTCGGCCATTTCTACCAGGTATATAAAATTAACATTGAATTATAAAGATAAGTAAATTTTACTGTAATATCTTATTTTTATAGATCTTATTTCAGAACGCAACTCAATCCTAAAAGATTGTAGGATTCAGAATCTGCATCATAGAGTAATATAGGTAATATATACGGGTACTGCATTCTGCACCACTTGCGATCTTGCAATAGGTACTACATCGTTGTGACACGTTATTATATTTTTATTAGAGCCATTTAGAAGGGCAACATTTGACAGTTCAATGAAATTCAACAGGTAATTAACATTTAGCTACTACTTACATAATATTATGTACCTATTCTGTGACGTAACCTAGTAACGATGCCATAATATAATATGTAATAAGATAGTTCGTAATGTTACAACTGCAAATTTGTTTAACTTTTTTCAATTACATATTTATAATAATAATGACCGATACGAGTAATTTTAATATTTGATTTTACTAATAAACCATTCTAAATAGTAAACACATTATTAAACAATTTATGATTTAAAGAACTGACGTCGCTACAATAATTATTATGTGTCAGTTAACCTTTTTTAAAATACTAGAGAGATTACTTACTCTAAAAATCTAAATCTGATATTTAGAATCGAATGTAATGATTACTTGTTAATAAATATCACCATAAATTAATAAATTACCTATTCTTATTATCTACAAAGTTAACTATATAGTACACCTTTTTTTTTTTTTATAGTGGGGAAATCTTCCAAAGATACCCACGGCCCCCGGGGAAGGAGCCGTGGGTTATGTCGGATTCTTACCGACAACCCCACTGTGTTCCGTCGAGCCGCTTTAATGATGGGGCCGCGGGTATTTGTTAGAATTCTTCCGCGAAAACGCATTTTTTTTAATTATGTAGATACGTACTTGTTTTATTTTGCTCCTTGAGAAAATATATTACTTGGACACTTGGACAGGGATTTGCCTGATGAATTTTAAAATTGCCATTTGTTTCAAGTCTGATTGAAATTATTATGTTTCAAGTCCGTATCGATATCGATTTAATTAATGTTTATATGCAGGTTATCTCCAAAGATAAAATTGATAGACGTCAAACCTCCGCTAGGAGTACTACCTAGTGTTCTGTGCGTCATAGGTGCGTCAAACATTACGTCTTGCTCTGGCTTCTGTCATCTGTGTCCTGTGAAGTGTGACAAAGAGTATACAATTACTACGTGAAGTGTGATTTGTGAACGTTGGACGTCCGACGTCATTACCCTCCCTAGAGTATATTTGTTCTGTGGTCATTACGTCAAAATGTTGCATGATTGACTCAACCAAGACTCAACTGTATATTTTATTCAAATACTGAGTGTCACAGAGTACATTGAATATACGGGTATAGAGTAAACAGTGCTAAAAATGAATGGGCGCCATCTATCGAGCGATGTCCGGACTATTACATATAAATGTATAACTATACCGCCTATAACTATTATTATAGGTAGTTTTATTATATAACGCTATTTTTATCTGTTTCATAAGGATTTCTGAATAAAACAAAATATTATAAGTATTATTATTTTTTATTTCTATTTCTTCTATTACAATACAAAAAAGCTTGTTTTTGAATAGGATCATTATTATTCAGTTCCCGACTGGTACCGTCCAAGATTTTATTTGTACATTTACACCACCTATACGTAAAAAATCGGCTTGAAAAGTCGAACATAAATTCTATCACATCTTTTTTATGATTTGTACACTGAGCAAAGCTTGTATTAATTAATACATACATCAGTGTTTTAATGTAAGCATTTAAGTTGTGAATTTCACTTTTTTTTGATAGAATGTAAAATGTAACATCCTGCATTTCAGAAAAACATCTCTTTAATTTATCGTTGGGATAAGTTAAATATTGTTTATTTTTCTTGTATTCTCTCCTTCTTATATATTTATTAGAATCGGACTTATCAAAAAAATCTTTTACACACGACTCACAATTTTTGAAAATTTTTTTTGCTTTGCTTAATAAGTATCCGGATACGTACTCTAGCTGAGCCTTTATTCTGGGATCCCTTTGCTTAATTTCGTAATCAATTATTATGTTTTCATTCATTAGATCTTCATAATCAATTTCGCATCTTTCGTTACTAATTTCATTTGGTGCAAAAAATATGTCATCAAATGATTGGAACACATTACAAAAATCATCTTCGCAATTCGAACCCGGAGAATAATTGCTACTCAAACTACTAACTAATAAGGAGGCAAAAGCTACTTCAAAGTTAGCACACGTAGGCGAGTTGCTTCGAATTCCATGACTACGTATGTTGCCAAAAAAATTTTCAAGGGGATCTTGATTGAAATGTCTGCACCAAATTGATTTGACATTATATTCACTGAAAAGTTTTTCTCGCAGTAGTTCCATATTTTCTAAGGTATGTATCCAATTATTAATGGATGGAACGGTACCAGTTTTTCCATTTACGCTTATAAATTTCATTGTTTTTAAAATTCTTTTGGCTTCAGTCCACAGTTCTTTGTGGGCTGAATTTGGTGTCACACTGGTCAGCAGGTTTTTGCCACTTCGATTTTTTGCATTTTTATTGCTTCCATTCATGCGAGTCAAATAAGTTATCAATAAAAATAATAAAATCTGCAGTATTTTTCGATTCTTCAGACAGTATCCCAATTTCTGTAACAAAAAATAAGGTTTTATTTAAAATGACATTTTTGACTAATGATGAAGTACATCAAAAATTCTGTAATCCAATCAGATAGCCAGCTTGCTTATCTATTGGTAATTTTTTTTCTATTTAATTTACTCTAATTGCTCTGTAATTGTGAAAGTGAAAAGACTAACTTTCGTATTTATCCTTAGGCCGGTTGCAGAGCTTCACCGACCATCAGTGCGTACGTCAGTCGCGCTTGTCATAATATGTATGGAAATTCATAAAACCGTTCATAGCTAGACCGACCATAGTATTCAGAAAGAAAGCTTGAAACTTATAAGCGCTTATCGGCGCTTATAAGCGCTGATCGGCGCCGACAAGTTTGTTGAAACTTGTTGGAACTTGTCGGCGCCTATCAGCGCTTATAAGCGCATGTTCATATATTTTCCTGCGCGGGTTACCAGCGCTTATAAGCGCCGATAAGCGCTTATAAGCGCTTATAAGTTTCAAGCTTTCTTTCTGAATACGCCCATACGCACGCATATTCCATACATATGACAAGCGCGACTGACGTACGCACTGATGGTCGGTGAAGCTCTGCAACCGGCCTTAATGATAATATAATAACTTAATGATAAAACCATGGGGGAAATTAAATTACTTTTTCATATGAATATATGTATGTACCTAGTGGTTCATATTTATAGGGGTGTTTATATGTCTCATTAAATGAGTTAAGCATCAAGGGCATAGTGATTTTTCGGATCAAAGGCCAATTTTGTATGGGAGCACCAATTTTTTTTTCATATCAGAAAAGTAGATCAGTTTCATGGGCTCATCAACTCTTCTTAAGTACTGCTTGAGAATTTTGTTACACCCTGTATACACATGCTACTCTTTTTAGCGAGAAAACGTCTTATTGCTATGAGAAAATATTTAAACCTCACGGCGGAAAGCTAGCATAAACAAAAAAAAATTAGTTTATAAACTTACCAGCTAAATAGCCCATTGTTTTCCCAACAGTTTGACTGAAGAGTTGAGCAGCGTACTTAACTTTCATTTTCGGTATTTTTTCTTTCAAGCAATGGCTTTCTGTCAAATTTTTTATAATTTTTAAACCTTTATATGTAGGATTATTGTGGTATAGTTCCACAATATGTTCCCACTTGGCAACTTTACTTTCTCCATTTATTACATATTGTAAATTTTTAGTGAGCAAGTTGTTTCGTAAACCTTTCAACATGTGTGGGACATCATACAATGGGATAACTACTTGACCATCAACTGTAAATACTTTCTCTCTTAAAACTTGATTTCTCCTCAAATGCTCTTCTCTATTTGCTTCTATAAGGCTATTAATTGCAGCAGTGTTTGAGGTGCCTTGGTCACAAACAGTCGCAACAACGACAAATCCAATAAAATGAAGCTTTTTTATTATAAGTTCTATTTGCGCTGCTAAAACCTGTTTCGGTGTACTACATGAGCAGAATGAATAATAAATTGGCTGCTTGTAGTTTCTGACTACTCCTCGTATCATGTACACTAGAACATGGTCAGCAATCTGTTTCTTCGGTTCCCCCACGTAGTTTACAAAGCCAGTAACTTTATCCTTTTTTCTGTTGTAATCAAAATGTGGGGTGAGAGCCATTTCATCAAAAATAAGGGTGCATAATTTTTCACTATCCTTCATTTTTTGCACTTTTTTTTTTAATTGATCAAATATTTTTTCATTAATGCCCGGTCTCAAAGCAGCTCTTGAAATCATTCTACTTAAAGTCATTGGGGAAGGCAGAATAAACATCTTGCTGAGCCATTTGTAGCATTTTGGTCCACGCTTATAAACAGAAAGCGCCATTATTTTCTCCTCTTTAGTAAATCGTCGCCCCATTTTAGGCTTCATAATTTCACGAAACTGCATAATAGTAAAAATAGCAGCCAATCTTTTGAATTTGCTGAGTGCATTTTGAAATGCTGTATTATTGTAAAGATTGTTAGCATTTTTAAGTCTCTGCTTGTATGAATTGTTTTTTTTCTGTAGTTTCTGTATCTCCTTGTACAAACGTGGCCCATCATTTGCTGTATGTTTCTTAGTGCTTCCTGGAAAAAAAAAGTTTTGAATTAATATGAGAAGAAAGGAGAGATTTAAGATTTTTGCCAAAGATAAAGTGTTCAGAGGCCACCACCACACACGTGTAGAAAAAAGCCTTTAGTAATTTTTTTTTTAAAGTTGAAGCATCATGGTGTAATGTTAATAAGCAGCTAATGAGCAAACACTTTCTATGTATGTAGTTGTATCATAAGAGGAATATGGTATTGATACAACATCTCAATACAAAGTTCTAATAAATTGTGATTTTTTGGCTAAAGGATGATAATTTGAGTAAACAGCTAAATAAAAGTAAAATTATGAAAAAAAATTCGCATACAAAAGTTTTTACATAAGTTCTTAAACTTTGAAAATTACATTTCATATTAATAGGGAATGGAAAATAACCTAACACTAAAATTATGATAAGTTTCCCTTAAAAAGTAGTGTTTGTTTTACTTAAATAAAAAAAAAATCTTTTTACTAAAGTTACCATAAATATGAATGAATGAATGAAATATGAAATAGTGTTATATTATAACATAAGTCAATGTGACCTGATTTCACCACTTCTGCCGTAAATACATTTATCTAGGATAGATATTATGTATGTAAGTAAATAAATTCCAAGAAAACTTACTTTTCGGAGTTTGGATGTTCAATTTAGTTCTGTCTTCAATTTGAGATGTTTGCTGTTTTCCTGTAGTTAAAGAAATGTTGGTTAGTTTATAAATTAAACTTTGTTTTATTATCAGGAATAAATTGTTATACCATATCACATGTTGTATGAGAAAATTTCTCCATACAAAGTTAAAAAATTGTGATTTTTAAAGTGAAACTTTTATTACATCGTCTCAAACTTTTTGGTCTGTGTAGCGCATGTCGCGTGTATCGCGGCTGCCGAGTAGGTATACCTACTCGGCACGCGACATGCGCTACACAAAGCAGTGTTCGAACAGTTTCACTTTTACCGTGGTTTCATAAAACCACACAACATTTTTTTTCTAAGGTCGGAATAAATACCTTTCTAAGGTTTAAGAGTTCTTAAGGGTAAACAATTACGTTCCATAATAATAGGGAAAGGAAAATAACCTATCTAACACTTGTAATATTGTGATAAGTTTCCCTCAAAACATACAGAAATGGTGGGATATAAACTAAACTTTATTTTATTCTCAAAAATAAATTGTTATTCCTTCAACTTATTGATATTAAATGTTACAATAATTAAATAATTATGAATTAACGATAGTTTATAAATATTAACTATGCATAGCAATTATCTATCATTTCAAATATAGTTAAAAAATGTTAACAATAATATGACATATTTCACAGATAACATCGCATGTTGTATGAGAACATTTTTTTTGAAAATTCATAAGAAGTAATTCTTCAGATTTGTTTAGTTTAAGTGTACCTAGATCAGTCCATTGAAAATTCATAAGAAGTAATTCTTCAGATTTGTTTAGTTTAAGTGTACCTAGATCAGTCCATTGAAAATTCATAAGAAGTAATTCTTCAGATTTGTTTAGTTTAAGTGTACCTAGATCAGTCCATTTTAAGTATTAGTTGTCTATTTTAAACCAACGTCAAAAAAATGAAAAGGAGGTTCTCAATTCAGCTGGTACCTATATTTTTTTTGTTACTCGGATCACAAGACTTTCAGGATTGATTACTTTATTACTTTACTCAATATTTTAAATAAATTATGATTAGTAATAAAAATACAACAGCTGACATACCTGATGATGAAGGCAATGCTGCTGAAATTTCTTCAGTACAGCAATGAGAATCTTTGGCAGTTGTAACATCAGCCAATGGAACTGTTTTTGTAAAACCTGTAAAAGATTTTAGTACCTATATTACCTATGACGTAGTAAAAATAAATGATAAAATACATTGCAATTACAAGATAAGCCATTATGTATTAATGAAGCAAGAAATTAATTCATCAAAAGAAGTTCAAACTTTTACAATTTCTCAATATGTTTTGGAAATTGATGTAATTTACTACCTACTTATTGTTTTAGGTACAAAGTAGTACAAAAACTATTTTTGTATATTACTTAAAAATTGGGGGCCCCGAGAGTTTATAATGGTCAAAGTTTATGGCTACTTTAAGGCACCTTGTTTGTTTTCTCTGTTTTCCATGGCACAAGATATGCTTAGTATGATATAACAGGACTTGATGCGGATTGAGTACCTAATTATTTTTAAAAATAAATTATAAATAATAAAACAGCTGACTAACCTGATGTTGAAGGCAATGCTGATGAAATTCCTTCAGTATAGCTATAAGCAGCTGCAACATTTGTAACATCGGCCAATGGAAGGCTTTTTTTAAAACCTGCAAAAAAGTTATAAGTTAATAAGGTACATACATATATTATGAAGTAAGATATTATATATGATGAAATACAGTGCAGTAATATGATAAACTGTTATATTATGTACTAATGATGCAAAAAATAAATTCATCAACAGAAGTTCAAAATGTTATAACTGACTATTATTCAATATTTTTTTGGAAATTTATGTACCTACTTACCTACTTATGTTAACTCAATAATTATTTTTTCTCTTTTACTTCAAAATCAGGGGCTCTGACATTATTGGTCAAAGTTAGCCGATAAATAGTTTTATAGAGATTTATTCTGTGCAAAAGATTCGCTCATAATAAAATAAGTTACATGTCAAAATAAAATAAGATCGTCAAAAATATAAAATAACAAAAGAATTAATAAAGTATATAGGTAAACCACCCTATTATTGGCACTCTACCAATTTATTGGCATGCTCCAGTTTTTTTAAGAAAATTAAGATTTTTTTGTAGCCAGTATAAATTTTGTAGTTGAAATTAATAAGTAGCGTATCATTCTTTACTCAACTAGCTAACAATGTTTTTTATTTCTTAAAACATTGCGGCGTATCAACCATCTGTTTGACAAGCCGGGACTTGTGTGGCAAAAATATTCAAAATATTCGTTTTTTACTAAGGTAAGAGCTATCATGAACTTAAAAGAAATTGCAATTCCGTTATATGTTTTTCTTATGCATATTCATTTTGTCTTATTATTGAATGTATGAACTGCCTTTTTTAAACATTATTTTAAAATTTAACAGCCAACTTTTAGTTATTTGTGGTATGCCAACAATTGGACTGTTTAAAATCTGTTTATCCATTTTATTGGCACACAAAAATGTTAATTGAAACTTAAAAATTACTTATGATGTCATTCAATCAGAACTGTGATTTAATCGTAAGCTAAAATTGTTCTATGTTTTATTTAAGTAGGTTTTTTGGTTGTCTAAAACCATATTTAAAAAATAAGCGTTCCAACTGAAATGGTATGTTCCTCTACAAATAAATGTGACACTTCTTTTAACAAAGTCTTTTATTTTGTTTATTTCAAAATTAATTTCTGTTAATTTATGAATGGTAAAAATTAACTTTAAGATGTCATAGTACACACTTTGAAAGCCCTACTTAAGATCTAGTAAATATTTTTCAGTCTTGAATAGTGACAATAATTGGAAACAATCACTGCCAATAAAAGGTTTGACTATGCCAGCAACTGGTATGTTTGGTTTTTCTTTTAAAGATTCACTATATTAAATAAAGAGATTTAATTTAAAATTGAAAAGTACTTTATAATATTCTCCATAGATTAGAATACCAGTATAAATGTTTTTTTCTTAAATAAAACATAATTGTACATGCAAATTTCACCGGTTTTGTGAAGTAGCTGCTTAAAGTGCCAATAATTGGGTGGTTTACCCTACTTAACAAAAATAATTATAAAACTTTTTCTAAATGTTTAGTCACCTGGCAAATACAATGAAGGGACAGCATTAGGACTAAGCATTTTGCTTCTGGTGTGATACTGAATTTCAAAATGTTGATGACAAATTTTGCGATATTTATAAATATATGCATTATCCAAAGCCAAAATTTCGCCTCCAATTCTATAAAGCCATATCCGGAAACGTTCCATGTCTTTATCTGGATTTGGAAACTTGTGAAGTATTTGTGTATCCGAACCTGAAAGTATAATTTGATGCATTATTATTAGAACTAGTAGCAATGTAAAGGCAATAATATATTATAATACCTAATAAATATTTAATTTATCATACTTAGTGTAATTTTTGTGCAATAACCGAGAAAAGTTTAGTACTAACAAGTGCTGATTTTATAAATGATGAATTTTATAGTTGAATAAAAAACATCAAATTATTCTTATACCTATATTACTTTTCAAATGATTCAAGAACTAAACTCGAAAACACTAGATTCACATTCAATTTTGAAATAGATAAGTAGGTACCTGTAATCATTTAAATTAGTTTTGTGTGAGATTGAGCATGAGTATTATCAATTTGCCAAATTAATAGTAACATTTCAAAGGCTGAGGGTTAAGGCATATAAAATGTACATATGGAAAATAGAAATAAAAGTAGAAATATAAGTTATTAGTGAAAATGTTTCAATGTAGGTAATTTTTGTAATTTTTTCGCCATTTTACCATGCCAAAATAGGGTTTGTTTACTCGCTGAGCGTTCTGATTGGCTAATAAAGGTTAGTCGACCAATCAAAACTCCCGCTACTTAACGAAATATGCACGATTGGTGAAAAAGGCTAAAATATGCACTAACGCCGTAATTAGAGAGATTTATGCATTTGCATATGAAAATATGCAAATGCATATAATCCGATGTCTAGTCATAATGTATTGCATAACAATGTGCTAGACATTAAGTACATCAAATAGCTAGCTAGCAAATGCTTTGATTTTACGCTGATTATAAGTATAAGTTCTATTACTTTTGGCTAGGATGATAAAAGTAGAACATCTTGACAAACACAAACTAACCTAACTATCAGCCCGTGAGTAGCAAAGCCTAAACAGCAATGTATTTATTTGAGCTACTTATTTTGGCAAATCCAAATAAATAACACGATTATAGACTTACCACAGGTCGGCACACAGCACTTTTTCTCGGCAGCCATAGTGATCAGAAATAAAGTTGAGATCAAATCCAAAACGGAAGAATCAAAGTCCGGAGTCAAGCCTGGGGTCACGATTTTCAACAGATACATAAAAGTCCATAAACACGCCAATTCGTGGGGATAAATCCGAATAAACATAAAAACCACCATGAACGATTCCAATGCGCAAACGCCACGCAAACGCCGGTAAACGGAGTGAGGGAGTGAGGGGGCGAGGGGCAATAAACATAAAACAAACATGTGTCAACTGTCAACTGTCATCTGTCAAAAGAATTTGTAAGGCTGACATCTGTTGAGCTATGTCCGAACTAAAATGAACCAACATAAATGTACTGAGAGTGAAATGTTCTAGCTGAAAAGACCCTGCTGAGTGTCAAGTATTCTTTCATTTTTCATTTGTTTTTCTATATTTCAGATTTAAATTACGTATAAAAATTAAAATGTCTCTTCGAACAAGCAAGGCGTCGTACAGGCAACACGGATATTCGGGGCCGCGCAAATCTTTGAAACGAGTTCGAAGTTCAATGAAGAGATATTATGGTGAAGAGAGGTAAGTGAACCTGCATAATACAACTAATTCTGTTTCTGGCTTCTTCGTAAACACGACCAAGCTTGGATGTAGGGATTTCGTGCTATTTCACGATGACACGATGTTTCTACTTACAACATTTTCTGTATGCAAAAGATTCATTCACGTATTGTTTTACAGCCGTGTGAAAGTTTGGCGTTCTGAAGAAACGAAGAAGAAGCCAGTGAATGAAGAAATCGCCATAGATGACTCTATAATGTATGTATCAATTATGCATGGTTTATTGTTGCTCGTAAATGGAACACTACGTGTATGTAGGGTCAGTAGGTCGTAATGTGCTTTAGTCTAAAACCATGAGATGACGTAAAACAAAACCCACGAAATATTGAGAAAGGAGAAAATAGATCTAGGATTTAGGTATATACTTTTACTAGCTTACCGCCCGCGGCTTCGCCCGCTTTGTCTAAAACTCAATAAATTATATACGAAAACTTTCCTCTTGAATCACTCTATCTACTAAAAAAAAACGCATCCAAATCCGTTGCGTAGTTTTAAAGATTTAAGCATACAAAGGGATATAGGGACAGAGAAAGTGACTTTGTTTTTAAAGTGAAACTTTTATTACATCGTCTCAAACTTTTTGGTCTGTGTAGCGCATGTCGCGTGTATCGCGGCTACTGAGTAGGTATACCTACTCGGCAGCCGACCGTCACGCGACATGCGCTACACAAAGCAGTGTTCGGAACCGTTAGAACAGTTTCACTTTTACCATGCTTTCATAAAACCACACAACATTTTATACTATGTAGTGATAGTGATTATGGTGATAACAATTTGTTTTTTTTTTCTTTCAGTACCCAGAATAAACAAATAAGAACATATTCTCGTGTAAAACCCAGTACTAGCATAGTGAAAGCTGAACCTGTCGATCCTTTAGAGATTAATTCGCCGCAACCTTTGGCCAGCCCAACGCCGGAAATTGATTCATTACAATTGAATGTGGAACCTGGTCCAAATAAATGTTTATCTGCAATATCTGGGTATCGCATTGTGGACTTGAAACATGTAATAGAGTGGGCGTTTCTTATGGAAAGACATAGAAATATGTGTGAATCGTCACAAATTGAATTTATTAGTGAAAAACTTGATGGACTTCGAAGTGAATTAATTTTCAAGTGCAGTATGTGTGATAAAACGTGGACGCATTGTACGGAGAGCAGTGACAAAATAAATAGTGAATTTGTGCGGGCAACTGTCACTTCTGGTAGCTGCTACACTCAAGCAGCTCAAATAACAAGGCTTATGGATATTCCGACAATGTCGGCTAACAAATTTTGTTGTGTTGCAAAAAAATTATGCAGTGTGGGGTTTGATCCTTTGACAGAGGAAATTAAAAAAGAATAGAAGTCGATTTTTATTTTAGAGCTACTTTGGAGATTGATGGTACGTTTTGAAGTGAATGGCAAACAGTATTTGTCAAAAAGTAACAAATATATTTAGTATGTTTTCTTTGCAGCACCAGTGTAGCAGTGGTTTAAAGACAGGAATATTCAAAAGCAGAGATACTGCTTTCCGAATCGGTGGTAAATGTTAAAAATATGTAATGACGTTTCAAAAGTGCTTCTAGGAGAAGTCTAATTGAATAAATAAATGTTTGACTTTGAGGGGGTGAAATCCACAAGTCAAATGAGTTTTGTTTTAATTGTATTTTGGTAGTAGTTTGTTTAAAATTCATACATATTACCACTGTATATTTATTTTTATTTTGTACTAGCGGTCCGCCCCGGCTTCGCCCGTGGTACATATTTACGTTTTCTCTACATAAAAACCATCCTCGTACTTCAAGGAATATAATAAAAGAAGAATTATCGAAATCGGTTCAGCCGTTCTCGAGTTATGCGCTTACCAACACATTTTGCGATTCATTTTTATATATAAGAAGATTTACTGTAAAATCAGAAGGTGAAATAACACTTCATATGGGCATTCATTCTAGCTAAAATCAAAACCATAATATGTTTACAATGTTTTACTAAAAGCGTTTGAGTGCGTCGAAATCGGAAATATGTTTTTCACCTTTCTGGTTGCATCTTGTTTATGAGTGTTGGTTAAGAAATGTTTACTTATTGAAATAATTTACTGTTACAAATCAGTATATTGTGTGGATCAGTAGGTATATACTATATTATATGCTACTTGAAATACATATATGTTTTGGTAAAAAAACAATAGCGTGATGATGGCGTGATGTAATAAAATAAAACTGCGATTTATTGTAATCAACAATTTTGACATTGTTTATTTTATAAAATTATTGATCACTAGCTTCCGCCCGCGACTCCGTCCGCGCGGAAAAATTAAGATTTTTTTTTTCTACGTATTTTTCCGGGATAAAAAGTATCCTATTTTATGCCCAGGATAATAAGGTATAATTATACCAAGTTTCATCGAAATCGAACCGTTAGATTTCACATGATGCCTTCACATACAGACAGACAGACAGACAAAATTTTTTTTATCACATATTTGGGTTTGGTATCGATCCAGTAACACCCCCTACTATTTATTTTTTCAATAATATTTTCAATGTACAGAATTGAACCTTCTACAGATTTATTATATGTATAAATTAAAAAAGTTTACGCCAACGAATATAACTATTATTTTTATAACAATCGTTCATCGTCGTGATCGGTGTATAATACATATATAAAAAAAAAATATGTGCGTGTACTAGTGTACACACGTAAGAAGTGGAACTTATTTATGACCTTATTTTTCAAAAAATAATTTACTTTATTCAACTTAACAGAAATACGTCGAATCACGCGTGGTACCTAGTATATTATTATTAGTCTGTGGTGGTACGGTGGTAGGTTTCGGGTATGTACTTAGATCATTAAGTAATGGATAACACACGCAGGCGTTTCCCCTTTTGCCGAGGTATAAGATTATTCGAATCGAAAAATCTTATGCTTTCATAAAAACTACTTGCGTAATCGATTACGAACACTCTGCGTATTCGTAAAACATCAAAAGGACGTCTGCGAGTGCTCCGCTAAAAATGCCGTTTTGCACTGTCATGTCTTGCAGAAGCAATTCAAACATGTCGAATATTAAAAAAGATGGAATAACCTTTCATTTGTGTATATTTTTTTATTTTTTTAACGTACATTTCTAATTAAATGCAATTTCTAATAATCGTCGATGTATCGTTTAGCGATATGATCAAGACAAATAATCGAGTCATGTGTTTACTCGATCATTGATGCGGCTTCACGAGACTATCATGGAAAGAAAATATACAAATTTAATCTTTATGAATTAAGAGATAAAGTTGAATTTAAAACGCGATATTGAACTGCATTCCCCACGAGACTATAAAGCGATGTAGCGAGACTATCTTGAAGAAAAATTATACAAATTTAATCTTTATGAACTAAGCGATAAAGTTGAATTTAGAACGCGATATTGAACCGCACTCCCCACGAGACTATAAACTGATGTAGCGAGACTATCTTGAAGAGAAATTCAAATTTAATCTTTATGAACTTAGTGAAAGAGTTGAATTTAAAAACTCGTCGCTTAAAAGGTCGTAAATTTTTACGACTTTCTTAGTGACGGACTGCTTTTAACTTGAACGTCGATAAAAAAATATTTTTCTAAGTATAATTTGAAATGAGATGAGAATTAATCTTTATTATATTACAATTTTACACAACTGCATAAAAAGGAGTATAATGTTTATTTTGTAAATCTTGTATATATTTATTAAAATTTACGCTCGGCTACTTTTAACTGGCAGAACATTTTAATCGTACGGAACCCTTCGTGCGCGAGTCCGACTCGCACTTAGCCGTTTTTTTGTAATGTTAATCTTGTAACCTTGTAACCTTTCTATTATGTAATTTGTTTATATGTATGTATTAATATTGCGTATATTTCAGATTTACAAAAAATCGAATTACAGTTTTTATTATATCTGTAGCGACACCTCGGTACAGAAATAAAAAAAGACGGGTTGCACTCCGGGAGTGCCGGGAGAAGTGAAAACTTGATTATTAACGTTGAGCATGTTTGATATCCATCCGTCTTACGCTTTTTCGATCAGGTCACCTGACGCGAGTTTAAGGTTTTATACCCAACGCCGCTAAAGAAGTATTCACTTCAATAAAAATTTCTGTACCGATATTTATTTTATTATTGAATATAATATGTGATGTGTTGAATAAATACATATTCAAATACAAATAAAATGGCGTTTTATTGTTTTTTCGTATGCATATAATAATGATGAAATCGTTACAAATGACCTATGTAGTATTTTTTATGAATATAATATTAATGTTATTTCTAATTTCAACAAAATTATTATTTTTGTAATATCGATATGGTTACATCCCTTTAGAGCGATTGTATTATTACGTATATTATGTACAGAGATTTTTCTGTGTAATCGATGTATGTGTGCAAAAACATGCTAGTCTGCCAATTTTGTATTAGTTTGAGTTTGTAAAGACACAAATTATTTTTGTGAATGTGTGATTGTTTTTCAAAGTGTGAGTTACCCTCCCCGCACCAAAATCGGCAGAAAGTTTAGTTAGAACCACAGATTAGGTATTAGTACGTTAGAACATTTGCCAGCGTGCTCCATCCATTACTTAATGATCTAAGGGTATGTACATATATTGTATAAGTTACTTTATGGTGGTAGGGATAAGAAAAAGATGGCGCGTAACGGAAAAATGTCACGCATAACGAAAAAATGTTACACTAAATTTTTTTCCAACCCCGATAAAGAAGTTTCACTTCAATAAAAAATATACCAGCCGAATTGATCCTCCTCCTCCTCCTTTTTAAGTCGGTTAAAAATGAAATAATAATATGTCATGTGTCATCAATTCTATTTTTATCTGTGGTTAGTTGTGAGTGGTCTGTGGTATTTATCACAGAGCAAGTAATAGACCGGACTCTCAGTGGAGTTTCGTTTGCAAAAATCGCGGACCTAAATCTGACTTCTGATATATATTGTATAGATCCCAGACATCCTATAGACAGATGTTGCCAACCAGTTTTGTGGTCCCCCTGCCCGCACCCCGGTAATTAAATATGGCATACAAAGAAAAAAATAAAAATTTCCAAAACATGCCGTGTGGGGTATCAAATAAAAGAGCTTATTTAGTAGATCACGAATATATAGCATACTATATACATTTCTTACACTTTCTCTAAGATTTTTTAGAAAATATACGAAAATGGTCCATTTTTGAGTTAACTTTAAACCACTTTAGATTGAAAACTCATGAATATATTTTTTAAATTATTATTTTAAATAATTAACAATAGTCCATTGTTTACGATTCAATATTTCGTACAGTGAAATAGTTGCATGGGGGAGTGGGGGGAGCATTCAAAGATGGCGAGTATATTTTCAAGTTCATATAGTATATAGTTATTTTCATCAAATCCACCACATAGCTCACTTATATTATATTACGAACTATTGAATCATAAACAATGGACTATTGTTAATTATTTAAAATAATGATTTAAAAAATATATTCATGAGTTTTCAATCTATAGTGGTTTAAAGTTAACTCAAAAATGGACCATTTTCGTAAATTTTCTAAAAAATCTTAGAGAAAGTGTAAGAAATGTATATAGTATGCTATATATTCGTGATCTACTCAATAAGCTCTTTCATTTGATACCCCACACGGCATGTTTTGGAAATTTTTATTTTTTTCTTTGTATGCCATATTTAATTACCGGGGTGCGGGCAGGGGGACCACAAAACTGGTTGGCAACATCTGTCTATAGGATGTCTGGGACCTATACAATATATATCAGAAGTCAGATTTAGGTCCGCTATTTTTGCAAACGAACATCTCCTTCTAGCCTGCTCTATAATGTGTATCTAAATACAACACAAACTCCTAAAAATTTCGAAATAGAAAATAAAATTCAAATTTTTCTCAAAAAGTGTTCTCGAACTCGATTTTCAAAATTCAAATAAGTCTGTAAACGTAAAGTAATGAGGTGTTAATATTGTGTTAAAGATGATTATAATTGAATAATTATTCTAAAATCTCAAACTGTAGTTTCACTAAAAGGTTTAGATCTCCATAAAGATTTTAATTATTCATCAAAAAATGTCAGAAATAAAGAAGGAGAGTAAAAGTGTTGAAACTCAAAACAATGTATCGACAGAAACAGTGAAGTTGGACGAAGAACAAATAAAAATCAATAACAAATTGAAAGAACGGCTGAGAAAGTATATAAAAAAGCTTGATGGTAAGTTTTCTATTTTAATTATTAAGTTACATCTCGCTTTAATTCAATTATTTAAAATTGCAGAAGTAAATAAACCTTAACTTTTGAATACTGTATACAGTCCAATAAAACTATTCATAAAGAATACCTATATTAAATAATCATTGTCATGTTTTTAAAAGTCCCTTCTTAATACTGTATTAAAAAATATTCAATAATTTTATATCTCTGTGATATTTATACTTTTAACTAGAAAGTGTAAGACAGCGACTGGTCGACAGTGCGTAATAGCTCTTAAAATATAATACTGAAAATCTATTTTTCTATACTTATAAAATATAAAATAAGTAGAACTCTTGACTATTTAAATCAATTAACTAAATTCTCCAGAAACTGGCACCAGTACTACAAAAGAAGAAAGCGAAAATATAGAATTAGACACATTCAAACAAGTTTACAAACCGAAAATAGACGGCAATGAATCCTCCTACAAGAAAATACCAAAATTCTACTTCAAATTACCGAGATCTGACGATGTTCTATCACAAAAGCTTAGAGAGGAAACAAGAGCTCAGTTCTTACAAAAGAAAAGCAAGGAATTGCTTGATAATAGTGAATTGAAGCATCTATGGAGTTTGCTTGAGAAATCCAATGGGTGCTATAGTATGGCGAACAGTGATGAGCTGACAATTGATTATTTGCAGTTCAGGAAGGTTCGGGATGAGGCTGGGCCTAAGTATCGGTAAGTGATGAGACATAATTGCTGTTATGATGTATCTCAAATAATTTTAAGAAAGAACCATAGATAAAGTTAACCAATTTCTAAAAATGGTGTGTGTTATTTGAATTTGTTAGTTTATCATTGAGACTTTAGTTATAGTTTCAACAATATTTCCAAAATTTTGAATTTTTTTGAACCTATAATATTTTTCTACTCAGAATTAATACTAAAGTATTTGAATGCTATAAAACTAAAAAAATATCAATTAGAATAATATTGTTTCAGACCGTACTTCACAGCGGAAGTATTCGGAAGGCTCCAAGCCGCAGAGGGTGGTGTCGGTCGAGTTCGAGGAGTGTCTCTATTCAACTATGTGATGAGGAGGGTCTGGTTGCAGCAGACGAGAATCGGACTTTCCTTGTATGATGTGACTGGACAAGGGTACTTGACGGAGCATGTATGTATTAATTATTTTATTAAACTGTTTTTTTTTTCAAAGCTTTAAATCTTAATATATAATATATAAATCTCGTGTCACATTGTTTGTCCTCAATGGACTCCTAAACCACTTAACCGATTATAATAAAATTCGCACACCATGTGCAGTTCGAGCCAACTTGAGAGATAGGATAGGTTTTATCCTGGAAATCCCACGGGAAAGGGAACTATGCGGGGTTTTCTCTGTAAACGCGGGTGAAGCCGTGGGCGGAAAGCCTAGTCCATACTAATATTATAAATGCGAAAGTAACTCTGTCTGTCTGTCTGTTACTCAATCACGCCTAAATTACTGAACCAATTTGCATGAAATTTGGTATGGAGATATTTTGATACCCGAGTAAGGACATAGGCTACCTTTTATTACGAAATATGTACCACGGGTGAAGCCGGGGCGGACCTCTAGTACCTAGATAAATTAGTTTTAGAATAAGTCTGAAATATGTTTCATTTAACATATTATAACTTATTCACAATCAGATCTTGAAAGAATTAATTTTCGAGTTGAGTAACATTAACATAAATAAATAAAAAATAAAAATAGTTTATTTCCTTTCTAAATTTTACACAATTTGGAGTAGTAGGGCCCTCCTAGTAAGTTTAAGATAAAACCTGTGTCAGGAGGACCCGCTCTTCCTTAACTTAAAATAGGTTATCTACATGAAAAAAATAAACTGTTAATAACTAAATATTAATAGTTAAGTGTGGAGTGTATGATTGTGTGTGTGTGATGTGTTTGTGTATTGTGTGTTGTGTGTGTGTGTGTGTGTGTGTGTGTGTGTGTGTGTGTGTGTGTGTGTTTGGATTTGTCGGTTTATGTATGAGCACGAGTTTGTGAGTGAACGAATTTAAATAGCAATTAATATTTACCAGCTAATGATTACACGTGGTTATAGTTAAATAAATAATATAAAAGTAATAATTACACAGTGCATGACCTAGCAAGAAGGTTTTCTGTGTCATCATAATTTAGTGTTTTTAGCCAATTCATTATTTTATTTTTTAAATCACAACAAGTTAGTCTATTAATGTTAAATAATTTATTTAGATGATTATATATATAAGCTGAGTTAGCTGAGTACTGGCGTCTGGCAAAAACAGTTTTGGTACAACGAGTTTTAATTACATCCTTCCTTCTTCTTCCCTCCACTGTGGTATAAATAAATGGTGTTTTTTTGTGTGTTTTTATTGTAATAAGTAAGATGTATAGTTGTCTGACTGATAGAATATCACATAGTTTATACAGATCTGTCGTTGGAAACCGGCGAGGTTTTTGATACATGACTTTCAGAAGACACCTATGCACACGCTCCATTTCTATGAATTTAGATTTGTTAGCTCCCCCCCAGATAGGAATACAATATGCTAAGATTGATTGAACTAAGGACTTGTATATTTGATTCCTAAGCTTATGTGAAGTTACATGTCTCAAAGATTTAAAAATCCAGATTAGTTTCCGTGCTCTTTCGTTCATATAATCAATGTGTGAATGCCAAGATAAGCGGTGATCAAGTATGATCCCGAGATATTTTGTAGTAAAAACTTTTTCAATAGTGTCGCAAGTACAATTTAAATTATTAGTTCCATCACATTCGTGGAGCTTAAGGTTAAGATTAGGATTAGGTTGTGTTTTATTATTAATTGAGAAGCATATGTAATTAGTTTTTTTAATGTTTAAAGTGAGGAGATTACTTATTAACCAATCAGAAATTTTAGAAATACCTATCTGTGCCGCGTTAAATACAGAAAGCCATGAATTCCCACTAAACACTATCGCCGTATCATCTGCGTAAGAGTAGATTTTTCCATTTAATATACTTAAATTAGTGAGATCATTGATATAGACTAAAAAGAGCGTTGGTCCGAGAACGCTTCCCTGTGGCACACCACAGGTAACGCCTCTATCGCAGCTAATATAATTTTCTATTTTTACACATTGAGTCCGCTCTGTTAAATAACTTTCCATTAGATTAAGGGGTGTACCACGAATGCCTGCATGCTCCAGCTTACGGATAAGAATAGGGATGGAAACGGTGTCAAAGGCCTTTTTCAGGTCTAGAAAAACAGCCAAACATTTTTTGCCTTCATCCAGTCTGTCAGATATAAGAGATGTTAATTTCAACACAGCATCTTCGGTTGAAAGACCGCGCCTGAACCCAAACTGTGAGTCAGAGAAGATGTTATATTTTTCAAAGTAATTAAGGAGTCTACTATTAATGAGCTTTTCGATAACTTTAGAGATTGCTGGCAGAACTGAGATGGGGCGATAATTATTGACATCGAATCCATCCCCACCCTTATACACCGGAACAACTACTGACTTTTTCAGCTGAGCGGGGAATATACCTGTACTAAAACATAAGTTCGCTAAGTGACAAATAGCAGGAGCAACAATAGAAGAGCAAATTTTAAGAAATTTTGTAGGTATTTTGTCCCACCCTGGGGCACTATCAGATTTTAACGTCGTGATTATTGTTTTAACTTCACTGACATCGGTTTTTAGAAGAACGAAAGAAGAGCTGTTTAGGTTAGTCGTGTTTGGAGCAGGGTTCCTTACCAAATTAGAATTTTTAGTCAAAAGTTGATTTGCCAACTCTTTACCGACATCAGCGAAAAAATCATTAACCAAATTTACCGATTTGCAAGGAGAAGAATCCGACTTGAGAAGATCTTTACTGTGTAATTTAGCTGGTTTAAAGTTGGTAATTTGTCTTATCGATTTCCATAATTCTTTTGAGTTTTTAGCTGCTTTACTTAACATTTCTCTGTCATAATTTCGTTTTAATTTTTTAATCAAGTTATTACAATGGTTTCTGTAACGTCTGTATGTAAGTTTTAAAATATCGTTTAGAGGGTCCGCTTTAACTTTAAGTTGCATTTGATTTCTATTTCGGATACACCTGAGAATACCTGCTGTTATCCACGGTTTAATAGTTCGGTGTTTTTTGGTCGTTCTTCTTATTGTTTTACTCTCATCTAATGCCTCAGATAAATATAACTGTAGGCACTCCGTGACTAAATTAGGATCATCGCACAATAACAGAGACTCTAAATTCTTTTGAAGAAGCCTATCATAGGCTTCATCATAATTCACATATTCAATAATTTTTGTATTTACGGTATGAATTTTAAGTTTTGATATACTTAAGAAAATTGTTAGATGATCAGTGATACTGGTATTTAATACAGCAGAATTTGCCGAAAATTTTGAATTGTTTAGCTTCACCATAAAGTGGTCTAAGCAACTAGAGTCTCTCGTTGGCAGCGTATGTGCAGCAAGAAAACCATGATCAGCCAGCATATTTAAATAAGTAACTCTATTATTACGTTCGTAAGATTGTTCGTTCATACTATTTAGAATGTCAATATTTATATCTCCTGTTATAATTATGTTACGATGTGATTTTATATTTACAAGGTGGTTATTAAGAGATTCTATATATTCGGACGCATTTTGTTTAGAGGGCGATCGGTAGATGCCTAAAATGGTAAGGTCAAGGATTTCCAGCTGCACACAAGATGCGTGTACCAATTTAATTTCTTTTAGGTTAGGTCTGAGATAGGATTTAGCATAGATAATAACTCCATCGTTTTGATTTTGATTAAATACCGATTCTAGTGCAGTATAATCAGGTATTTGTGGGATAGGTTTAAATTTATTTAATCTACATTCTGTAAAAATTAGTACGTCCACATCAGATTTTAGTACCGATACAGTTGTTAGGAAGTCATTTAGGTTACGGTAGATACTTCTTATATTTTGGCACATTATAGTAAGATCTGCATTTGAAATATTTATGGATTTAGTAAGGTCCTGTATATCACAACTTATTTGTGGAAATGGCATTGTTTGGTCTAAGTCTCTTATTGCATAAAGTTGATTAATTGCTGCCATTTTTTAAGTAAGTGTACACATGATGTATCAGTGAGGCTTTTATTAAAAAGCAGAAATATTGTATTAGTTTAGAGAGAAATTGACACTGGATAATGATGTCATAATCAAAACAGGTTATGTATGAGATGCTAAAATATACGGTAGTTAGTATAGATTCCCCCAATAAAAAACCAAGTTTTATGAATTCGTAAGACTGTTTGAATGATAGCAATATGTGTGCGGATTTTGTGTATGTGTGTGTAGTGTAATTTATGATAATAGTTAAATTAAGTGTGGTGTGAGTTGAAATATGAGTAGTTAGGTGAGTAGAATAGTGTACTGAGATACATCGAGAATTCATACTAGTTGAGGCATCAAACATTTCAAACTCCTGTATATGCTTAGATACAATGCAAAAATTAAAAGTAAAGTAAAAAATAATATATAAAACTAACACTAGAGCAGTTAATGAGAGACAATAAAAAACAGATAGTAGTACCGCGAGTCATGCTTGTGTCGTAGTTTGCTGTTGCTGCATTAACTGATGAACTTGTGAGTCTTGTGACTCGGTTTTTATAGTGATAATTGAAGACTTTTCATCCTTTCTTACGTATACACGACCAAAAGACGTCCAGCAGAACTTAAAGTTACCCGATCTTGTGAGATCTCTTGCGAGAAAGAACAGACGAGCGCCCTTTTGAGTTAATTGTTCTGAGATAAAAATAGGGGTGTCACCATTTGTCATGAGTCCCAAGTGTTTCGCTTGTAGTTTCGTTTTGTTTTTAATATTGAAGGATTTCGCCATACTCAGTATATCGCGTTTTAATAATGCAGAACCCATCTCGATTACAATAGTTGAGTTCTTTACAGTATCCCCATTGCGGGACTTGGGACGCACTCGAAAAATATCCCGAATTTGAGATTTATCCAATTTACAATCAATATTTCTGGACAGGTGTAAAAACATATTTATTAAATCTTCCCTAGATTCTCCACTTTGTATTGGAACATTTTTTATCTCAATGTTTGTTTTACGAATATCCCTTTGTGTATCTTCGACTTTCTCTTCTAGCATGACAATATATTCTCTATCCTTCTTTGCCTGAATTTCCATATCTTGTATTTTTCTTCTGTATTCTTCATTTTGACTTGTTAGCATGGCGATGGAATTGTCTATATTGTGATTGGATTCCTGTATTTCTTTAATTTTTGCTGCAATAGTCTGTAGTTCTGACTGTTGATTATTTGTAAAAGTAGAAAACATGGCTTTAAACTCCTCTTTAAACTTATTGAATTCAAAACTTAGATCATCTTCCCTTCCACGTTTAAGTCGTTGGGTAATATAAGTTGATGATTGGGAAGTGTCAGACAACTCATTTAAACGGGAGTCTGAAGAAGATTTATCTGAACTCATGCCTGGGGATAAACCAGTCTTCTTAGTCGGTGGACTACGTTTAAGTGGCATTTTTCAATTAATAAAATCATAATTCGCAGTTAATTTTATCAATAAAAAAAAAAAAAAATTATGTTTATTCCGGTTGGAGTACTTGGGAATTATGAACAAGAAGAGGTAATCAATCAATTCATAATCAATCAATCAATCAATCAAATCATAGTTGTGAAAATTTCAAATCCCACCAACATCATATTCCTATTTTTAAATGAATTCATAATATCAATTTCCAGGACCTAGAAAGCTACATAGCAGAACTAGTACCATCTCTAGCTGCCCTAGACGGTCTAGATTCTTCCTTCACATCGTTCTACGTGTGCACAGCGGCACGGAAGTTCCTGTTCTTCTTAGATCCGCTAAGGGTGGGAAGGGTTAGGATCAGGGATGTACTGTCGTGCTCGTTTTTGGATGATTTGCTTGAGGTAATATTTGTTTTTGAAGTGAAAACTTCTTTATCGGCGTTGAGCTCTTTTTCTGTAATGGGTATAAAATCTTAAACTCGCGTCAGGACACGTGACCTGATCGAAAAAGCGTAAGACGGATACCATTCCAAAATATCAAACATGCTCAACGTTAATAATCAAGTTTTCACTTTTGCCGGCACTCCCGGAGTGCAACCCGTTTTTTTTTATATATTGTAGTATTCACATGCGTTATATGGAAAATTTTAAATAGGAAATAAAAATGTTCTGTTCCAGTGTTGGTTACTTTTTTTACAATAAGTAATTACTTGAGCGGTTTCGTTCGGGCTGCTATAAAAATTAATATACTGTAGTAGTTATCTATATCAGAATAATAGTAGTATCTAATAAGATTACATTTTACAATAGTAAATATGTAGCTTAAAAGTTCTTAATTTTTTTTTTTTAATTAGTTCAGTAGTTTTTGATAACTTAATCGTAACAAACAATTAACAAACATTCAAATTATCCCTTTTTATTAGTAATGGCATATTAAATGTAATAAATAGTGTATCATTTATAGTTCCTTATTAATTAAGAGTGTATCTCAATTAAATTAGTAACATAATTTAAAAAAATTGGAAGGTTTAATTTTGTAAATTATAAAAATATTTAGTCGGCCTATATTGTCCACGCTTTCATCAATAATAATTGACGTAAGCATGACGAATATTTGCGTCTTGCATAGCAAAAAACTGTCCATATACCACGCGACGTTGCCGCACAACTAACGGCTAACGCGACGTTGTCAATCCGACCATCAATTATTTTATACTAGCTTACCGCCCACGGCTTCGCCCGCTTTGTCTAAAACCTAATAAATTATATACTAAGACCTTCCTCTTGAATCACTCTATCTATTAAAAAAAACCGCATCAAAATCCGTTGCGTAATTTAAAGATTTAAGCATACAAAGGGACATAGGGACAGAGTAAGCGACTTTGTTTTATACTATGTAGTGTTTATCATTGCGAGGAAAATATTCAACAGGTTTAAGGGCTTGTATTCCATCGAACACGCGTTCTTCGTCCTATTTTGTACTTACGTCAGATTTAACATAGATTGAAAATTGCACGAACCGCGCTATAAGCAAGCGATCGCGGGTGAAGTTTTTTCGTAATATTGTTTAATTTTTATGTTACGTGCTTTAATATATAAATATAAAAATAAATATATAAAAATACGTGCTTTATGATTTGTCCGTTTTAAATGGGTCAATCATGCAAACATACAGGTGAAGTTAATATAAGCGTGTTAATTATTTTTTTATAAACAGCTTCGCGAAGAAGACCTTCCAATGGAACTGCAAGAGCAGAACTGGTTCAGTGCAGCATCAGCTCTGAGGGTCTACGGGCAGTACCTCAATCTGGATAGAGATCATAACGGGATGCTGAGCATTAATGAGTTGGCTGGGTGAGTGTGACAGACATACAGATGAAAAACAGATAAAATTGTAGGGTAGTTTTTAAGTAAATTATAAGATTACTAGAGGTCCGCCCCGGCTTCGCCCGTGGTACATATTTCGCAATAAAAGGTAGCCTATGTCCTTTCTCGGGTATCAAAATATATCCATACCAAATTTCATACAAATTGGTTCAGTAGTTTAGGCGTGATTGAGTAACAGACAGACAGACAGAGTTACTTTCGCATTTATAATATTATAGTATGGATAAAATGTAAATTATCTATACTTAATATTATAAAGCTGAAGAGTTTGTTTGATTGGACGCGCTAATCTCAGGATCTACTGGTCCGATTTGAAAAATTCTCTTGTTAGATAGCCCACTTGTCGAGGAAGGTTATAGGCTATATATCATCACGCCAAGACCAACTGGAGCGGAGCAATGCGGATAAAACCGCGGGGCACAGCTAGTAAGATAATAAAAATAATATTATATTATATACTATTGGTATAATATTCTACACATAGATTGAGTTATACACAGCTACATGTTATTTTCTGAATTATCAGGGATTTTTATGGTTTAGGTCGTAGATACGTATAGATTTACATACATATATTTAAATTAACACTACAAAGTATTGTATCGCCCATTAGAAAACTCTGCCTATATATGCATAGGCAGAGTTTTGCTTCTGACAATTTTTGAGCGCAACTTTGACTGTAGTTGTTAAATAGTACATCATACATCTAAAGTTTTTAAGGAAAATAATAATATGTTTAAAAACGAACTATGCCTAAAATACGTGTAGGCGGAGTTTTTCTTTGGAAACATTTTAAGCGTGACTGTGTGCCTTTCAAACATACTTGCACACTGTACATAATTTTTTAATAAACTAGCGGTCCGCCCCGGCTTCGCCCGTGGTACATGTTTACGTTTTCTCTACATAAGAACCATCCTCGTACTTCAAGGAATATAATAAAAAAAGAATTATCGAAATCGGTTCAGCCGTTCTCGAGTTATGCGCTTACCAACACATTTTGCGATTCATTTTTATACAGGGTTACAGGTTAAGTCGACCTATTCCTGTTAAGAGCGTGTAGTAGGGGTCAAAACAAACTGATTTGATCTTATAATACCACATCCAAAAGTTAGCCGTTGAAGAGTTATTGCAATTTTAATTTTTTTCTTGAAAATGCCACTTTATCTTCGCATTTAGCGTTTAATTTTTTATTTTACTTATTTGGTCTGGGTTTTTTTGAGTTTTTATGTAAAGGTTGAGTTAAACAATAATTCTCAGCAATAAAAATCCATATCGGTGAATCTGACACTACAAAATGTATCTCAATGGGGAGAAGCGAATTTAGTCAGATTTAATGCTGCAAAAACCCAGGCTTGTCTTTTTTCAGCCAAAAAGAGTCCTCTCACCTTGACTCCCAGTTTCCAAGGAGTGGCGATAGAATTTGCGGACCACTTGGAGATGCTAGGCGTTTCTTTATCGCCAAATCTCAATTTCGGGCGGTTCATAGTGTCCAAAGCACAACTTGCAGCCAAAAAACTTGGCATACTATCTAAGGTGCGGCAGTATTTCACATCTCAACAGCTTCTAAATCTTTACCAAGCGCAAGTTAGATCTTGTGTGGAATACGGTGCTGCCACCTGTGGGCAGGCACTGCCAAATGCCACCTTGATGTTTTGGAAGCGATGGAAAGACGTGCCAAAAGAATTATAGACGACGATAACTTAGCTGAAAACCGCCTTCAGAGTCTTACTCATCGCCGAAGAGTTGCCAGCCTTTCGGTATTCTATCGCTTACACTTCGGCGAATGCGCCACTGAACTGCACAGCATCATCCCTGCTTCCCCTTTTTTTCAACGGACCTCCAGGCGCACTGCAGGCTACCATCCTTACTTGGTGGAAATGCCGACTGCTCGCACTTCTCGCTTTGCGTCGTCATTCTTAATGCGAACCGCCAAAGAGTGGAACTCCCTGCCAGCGTCTGTCTTTCCAGAGAAGTACAATATGGGTTCCTTCAAGAGGCGAATAAATAGGCATTTTCTAGGTAGACATGATTTACCACCATAGACCGCGTCACCGCTTTCCATCAGGTGGGACTGTGGTCAAATGTCTACCTATCCTAATGTAAAAAAAAAAAAAAAAAAATCGCTGCAAACAATTCAAAGAAATGGCTTTTAAACTAAAAATAATAACATTAAAGTAATTAAGTTAACTCGCTTTAAAGAAAGATATTGAAAAAAATCTCTATGAAAATGTGTCTGCAGATGTTTTTAAAAACATGTGCATATCACCGAAAGAATTTTTCAAATCGGATCAGTAGTTCCTGAGATTAGAGCGTTCAAACAAACTTTTCAGCTTTATAATATTATTATAGAATTATCTTAATCTTAATATATATAAATCTCGTGTCACAATGTTTGTCCTCAATGAACTCCTAAACCACTTACTTAACCGATTATAATAAAATTCGCACACCATGTGCAGTTCGATCCAACTTGAGAAATAGGATAGTTTAAACATGTAGGTACCACGGGCGAAGCCGGGGCGGACCACTAGTAGATTATAGACAAATAAATGATTTAATTTATTATTTTCCACAGATACGGCTCCGGCACATTAACCCGCGCGTTCCTACAGCGCGTATTCCAACAGTGTCTAACGTACGACGGTGAAATGGACTACAAGACGTATCTGGATCTTGTTCTAGCTTTAGAGAACAGACGACAACCAGCCGCTTTGGCGTATTTGTTCAGAGTACTAGATATTAACTCGCAAGGGTACTTGGATGCGTTCACACTGAATTATTTTTTTAAGGTGGGTAGATGTAAATTTCATTTGTGATCGTAAAACAACGCCCCATCTGTTCGTTCGTTTGCGATTAAATCAAAAATTGCTGCACTGTTTTATATTTATAAAACAACGGCTTGCACTGTTTCGTATATTCGTTTGCGATAAACAAAAAAAACTGCTGCACCGATTTTCATTGTGTTTTCATTACTGCATAGTGCGGTTCTGATTTAATTGTCTCACGTAATAATCACAGAACAACATTCTTCACCCCGTCTGTCTGTCCATGTTAAAAACTGCTGCACCGATTTTTATAGTGTTTTGACCAATGGATAGCTTTATTTAGTAATCTAACATACGATGGTGAAATGGACTACAAGACATATCTGGATCTTGTTCTAGCTTTAGAGAACAGACGACAACCAGCCGCTTTGGCGTATTTGTTCAGAGTACTAGATATTAACTCGCAAGGGTACTTGGATGCGTTCACACTGAATTATTTTTTTAAGGTGGGTAGAAATAAATTTCATTTGTGATCGTAAATCATAGCCCCATCTGTTTGTTCATCTGTCCGCGATAATTTTAAAAACGACTGCATCGATTTTGATTGCGTTTACACCGATTGATAGCTTGGCTCTCGAGGAAGCTCCCGTTTATCTGTCCGTGTTAAGCTCAAAAACGACTGCACCGATTTTCATAGCGAGTATTTAAATACATATTATAATATTATGGTTGTTACTTTTTTTTATATAAGTACTAGCTTCCGCCCGCGGCTTCGCCCGCGTGGTGTTTTGATAAAAGGTAGTCTATGTTCTTTCTCAGGGTCTAAAGATTGTCTGTGCCAAATTTCATCAAAATCGGTTGAGAGTTTTAAGCGGGAAAGCGTAACAGACAGACAGACAGAGTTACTTTCGCATTTATAATGTATTATATTAGTGGGGATTGAAAAATTTTCGTAATTTTTCATAGCAGTAACGTCTTATCGTGATTTTTATCATAATTTCCAAAACATTCACATGCTTGAATTTATTTGAGTTTGAAATAAAATTTAATTTTTTACTTTTTATAAGAAATTCATCATTTTGTTGCCAATTAAACATATTTATTTCCTGTCCTAAAGTCTGTTTTATCTAAAATCTCTATACTATTACTAGCGGTCCGCCCCGGCTTCGCCCGTGGTACCTACATGTTTAAACTATCCTATCTGTCAAGTTGGATCGAACTGCACATGGTGTGCGAATTTTATTATAATTGGTTAAGTGGTTTAGGAGTCCATTGAGGACAAACATTGTGACACGAGATTTATACATATTAAGATAATAATAAAAAAAATCTTTTTTTTTTCAGGCGATACAAGAACAAATGATAGCCCACGGCGCAGAACCTGTCAATTTTGACGACGTTAAAGACGAAATATTCGACATGATTCGTCCGGAACATCCTTCCAGAATCACTTTACAGGATTTAGTTAGGAGTGGGCAGGGTCATACTGCTGTGTCTATATTGTTGGAATTACATGGTTTCTGGGCGTATGAGAATAGAGAAGCTTTGGCTGCTGCTGGAGATCATTCTTGAATGTTCTGGAAGGTTCTGGATAGTTCTGGAATGTTCTGAAGTGTTCTGGAATGTTCTAGAATGTTCTAGAAGGTTTTGGAAGGTTCGGAAGTGTTCTGGAATGTGGAAAAGTGGTCAGGGTCGTACTGCTGTGTCTATATTGTTGGAATTACATGGTTTCTGGGCGTATGAGAATATTTTTTAATGTTCTGGAAGGTTCGGAAATGATCTGGAGTGAAAGAAAATGGGCAGGGTTCTACAGCTGTGTCTATACTGTTGGAATTACAAGGTTTCTGGGCGTTTAAGAAAAGATAAACGCTGGCTACAGCTTGGGACCATTCCTGAATGTTCTGGAAGGTTTTAGAAGGTTCTGGGAGGTTTTAGAATGATGAGGATTGCTGTGGATAGTGGTAATCCAAGAACTGTCTCTTTTTAATGCTTCTTGAAGAAGATACAATATTGTAAAGTTTGACATTTAGTAGTTAAAAAGGAAGACGAGTTTAGAAAAGTGAAATTATTGTTAACACACCTTTAAGATTACTTTATTATGTATTTTACATGTGTAATAAAAAATTGAACCAATATTTTGTTTTATTTTATCTCCTGCAAATATAAGAATAATCTTAATTCTAAGTAATAAGTACTTTTTCATTTCCATCAGCTATCAAATATGAAAATTTTGATTATGAATTTCAATAGAAAATAAGACGCTTTTGGCTCAGAATCTTTAATTTTCAAAAGTAGGCGAAAGAAGCGGGTTCGAAGCCCGCCTAGAGATCGTATTTTCTTTAAAAATTTATCATTTAAAAAGCATTTGAATGCTATAAAACTTAATTATCAAGTACTACCATATTTCATGCAAAGCAAGCAAATCCACGAGTTATTTGATTTAAAATTAATAAGAAATTTATATAATTACCCACTCAACTATGTTTAACTACATATAATAATTTTGAATAAGAATTTCAATAGAAAATAATTTTTAAAACAAAGTGAAAGAAGCGGGTTCGAAACCCGCCTCGTAATCGAATATTTTCTAATTTTTAAATGTATCTTATCAACATTTAAATGTTGTAAAACAAAATAATATCAGGTAGGTACTATCTTATTTCATGAAATCAAAGCAAAGCCACGAGCTATTTGAAATTTATATTCACTTTACATATTCCAATAACACTAACTAGAATGAACAGATTTTGATGATGTTTGGATTCGTCTCAGATTTTACTACGAACAAAACTAAAAAAGTGGAAATTTACCCATCTAGTAAGTACTTTTATTAGGTCCAGTAATAGTCATAATCCTCCCTACGCCTCTTGTGATCGCATAATCATATGTATACATATTAATAAATTTTTAAACATACAATTTAATTATTTGACACAGAATTGTTTGTTTTCCAAAGATCAATAAATAAAATGGAAAGTTCCAAATTATCATTATCATCAGCCCACTATGTTTGCGCTGTCAGGGCGCGAGCCTGGCCAAATAAATACCTAATCTTTATATTTCTCTCCGTAATTTATTCAGAAATCAGAATAGAATTAGTAACACAAATTTTATCAGATCGTTTGAAAACGTAACTGAATAAATAAGAACGTGTGTGAGGAACAGTGTAAATTACTGAGTCTGAATTAAGATTCTGAATTCAGACATTAGCCGGCCTTTATTGATTCAATTCATTTTTCATTTTCAATCATTGTCATATCATAGTTTTTTTAACATCATTCGGAAAGCATTTTCTACTGAGAAAAACCGGCATGAAACTCCGTAGGTAGTTGCTACTCTAAAAACCTACCGAGTAGGTACAAAATAGTGCTGTCCATGAGATACTGAGGGAATAAATTGCAGTTTTGAGGAGTACATTTTTTTATCAACTCAGTAATAATTTGCTCATTCGTAGGTAGTCTAGTATGATCGTGTTCGCCATTCGTGCCCTTTTATCCTCTACTAAGAAGTATAATATATTTCCATAAATGTGTACTTATATGCGATGTAAAAACGAATCGCATTTTAAATTTTACTTTTACTGCGAATTACATGTGAATATAGCCTACAGGTACTACGGGTAGGGGAGGGATGGGCAATTGTGATCGCATTGGCGCGTAGTGCGTGCAAAATCACAATTAGTAGAGCAATTTTTAGATCAAAATGAACTAAACTGCATCTAGACCGTATTTTAACATTTTTTGAAATTTGGTATAACACTATAGTAAAGTTAGAAGGAGATTGTTGTTACTTTTACTACCGAGATTTTACAGGCTTAAAATTTTTTTGACGACGAACATGATTACAAACTTTATTAAAGATATTTAAAAAAATCTTGTTTTCAGTATGAAAGTAACGTTTTCCTTTTTTATCTAATTATTCATGAATTATTACTGTCTTACCACAAAATCTTTAGACAGGGTTCCACTTTAAGTGCGAGTTCTCTTAAAATCTGGTTTAGTGGTATTGAAGTTAGACTGTGTTTAAAAAGTTTTGTGGTAAGACCAAGGGTAAGACATACGTAGTATATTATTATTAGTCTGTGGTAAGACCATTAATTTTTTATACGTTTATAGAAGGTGTAAGGATATACCTAAGGTTAAAGAAATAAAATGCAATTTTCTGAACATCATTTATTTCAAACAAACTACATAATATTATAACTACAAAAACACCAATATACTATAAAATATATAAATAACATTTGTATATTGAAAACTTCAGATAAAATCTAAGTTGTACAAAATACTTTACTGCACTCTTTTATGAAAAATTCTACAGTATGTTGAAAATGCCACCATTTTTTTGTACTTGACTTTAAAGCTAAAAATGCACAGATATTATTAAAATTAAATGCTCAGGTTTATTGCTCTGAGATTAAATGTTATTATTGGATACAGAGTATATAAAAAATACAATAAACTAAAAATTATACAGAATAAAAAATTACTTTAAAAATGTTGTTTTTTATAAAATAAAATTACAATTTCAATAATAAAATTAATTTCTCTTAAGGCTGCAGTCTAGCAAAATTGCGTTTTCAACAAGTTATTTGACAATTTTTTCCCGGCTAATGAAATGATAAACTGATTTTTTTTTTCTTGTTTATCAATTAGTGTTATATACGCAATGCGCGTGAATTTTTTCACATTTATAAAGTTACTTTATGTTACCTTAATCAGGCCTTCAAGATAAGTCTCTTTCCCCCAAAGACATTTCGAGCTAAGTTTGTGCACTCACTACGTTGCAACCGATTACAATTTACACAATCTGATCAGCGCATTATTATCCTTATATAGTCGTTATTAAAAACTGCTGAATACAATTGCCGAAAAACTTATGATTTTCTTAATTAGAACGTTATAAATTCATTAAATTTCCCATTTTTTGCCTTACAAAATCGATTGATAAATACTGCTAAAAGTTATTTTTTCCATTAATTTATTCGAGTTGGTTGAAGACCAATGAGTATTAATCCTTTAAAAATTTTTTTTTTTTAATTTTGATAATTCTTTAAATATAAAAAAATATTAAAAATATTAAGGAAAAATCCTAGCGAATTTCTTTAGTCGCGCTCCTTGGGCCGGAGCGTTCTGACGTGTGCTCTACGCTCGATTTTCCTTCATACCGAAGTGAAAGTTGCTCTACTTCATTAAATTTAATATTTTTGCAAATATTCGTATTTTTAAACATTTGATTTCGATATGGAAAATAAACGAAAAAAATACGCGTGTAACTACTAGAAAAAAAATTATCTTCGAACATAAAGTTAATGAAACCAAATAGATTGCAAAGGTGATTGGCAACAATTTCTTTATTTTACGGGGTGTCAGTAAAGGGATGTATATTACTTTAAAACTAAAGTAAGCTCATAAATTTTCTTATAATATAATTTTTTTGAAGTTCCAAAAATGTTTATTTTTCGTTTGAGAAATACAAAATATAATATAAACTTTTATTGAGAACTTGAACTTCCCAAGTTCATCCGGGGAAATCCCCATACGGGGAAAATGATTTGTTTACTCCAAAATTGATCCGAGGTGTTTTAATTTTTTCTTCTAGTCATTTTCAACGTAGCGGCATGTTGTTTGATTATTAATTTTGTAACTTAAATACAGGATGTTGGTTTTATATTCTGATCTTACAGACGCGCTGATAAATTTAGTCCACCATTTCTAGTTTAGTCTACCAACTCTAAGTACCAATATTAAAACGAATGGATTATCATCACATCATCAAAACTCAGATGTAATGGAAGATCACAATAACATAGAAAATTCAGTGGGGTTGAGAACTAAACAAACAGAAGTAACAGAGACGCGAAGAATAAAAAAAGAGGACGAAAACGATAATTCGTTGATGCTTTCCCTTTTCGACGTATTGTTAGGGTACATCACCAATCTGCAAAAAACAAAACTGATGATTCCCAATTGCTGATTAAAAATGAAAAACAAATAATCGACAACAGTGGTGAAAATTTGCTGATCACAATGAAACATCCTTCAGTGGTAGCAGATTTACTCATTTAAAATGTATCGGTGAACAGCGTAAAGGAGAGGAGGACAGGAAAACATTATGAATGTGGATGGTGGATTGTATACAGGGTGTAATCGATAAGTATGTGCAGGCGATTATGACGTTATTATTGCAGGTATCAAAAAACTTAAAACTGATATCGAAATTACCTAATGAGTTAAATGACAATAATAACTTTTTAAAAGTATAACGAGAAATATCTAAAAAATTTACTTTATACACTCCCATATCAAAAAGGGAAAATGGGACTAGTAGAAGTTAAATGTCTAATTCCGGCAAAAGACATGAATGCGGAAGATGCGGTCAAAAAAAAATTAATATTTGAAATACAATGCAAAAAATAACACTTTTGTCATAGATAAGAATCATGACTATTTTTTCCAAATTCAGGGACAACTAAACGTTGCAGAAGCAGAAGTCTGCTTATTTGCTGTTTGGACTGGAGTGAATCATTCGTTAAAAATAGAACATATAAAAAAGTATGTAACGTTTTGGCAAAATAAAATGATGGACCATTATCAAGATTTTACATAAATTGCCTACTGTCAGAATTGATTGATTCGAGACTTCAGCATTCGATGCCCATCAAGGACCCATCCTATATCATTCAAGCGATTGAAAAAAAAGAGATAAATCCAGTGCAACCGATAAAGCATCAGAATGCTAGCAAAAGATTTATTAGGTTTATCAATATAAATCTATATATTATACATAATATAATAAATCTGTAGAAGACGCGAAGACTGACATCCGCGCGGACGGAGTCGCGGGCGGAAGCTAGTCAGAAATAAATATCTTTTGTTTTCATTTGCGTATTTTTCTATTTTATAATTTTTTAACACAAACATTACATTTTTTTTTATTAAATACAAAATTTGTTTATCCGTTTTATTAGTTAAACTGAACAACTTTCACTAAGAAACTTAGGTCGAAAAAAATGTATAGAGTTATGCATTTTGTATGGAAAGCTTATTTTTTTTTATATTTCGTCCAAATTTCTTTGTAAAAGTTGATCAGTTATATAAACATGAAGTTGAAGATATCAATAGAAAGTATTCGCAAATTTTGTGTACTGATAAAAAAAATCACCCGGTGTAATTTTCACGAAAATTGTTTCAAATTGTCATTTTTGGTACTTATTACGAATATTAAATTATACGAATGATTTAATTTTTAAAAATTAAGTGGAGCAACTTTCCCTTAGTACATTTGTATTATTTACATATATAGGATGACAGGATGCATTTGTTTGCACTACTAGACCAAGCCCTTAAAAAAAACATTTTGTGCTTATCCTGTAAATAAAATGTGTATAATAAAAAATAAAAAAATGTTGTACATTATTTGAAATAACTTCAGTTATACTGATATAAACAAAAAAAATCTTAATATAAAATAATAAAATACTTATTATGTGCGATATTACAATGATTTCTATCTATTTATTGTCTTTTCTGTATTTTTTATATAGAAATAATTTCTAATAAAATTGAAACAAAAAACTATTAAATTTTTAATCGATATTGAAGTTTTAAATCGACTCTTGCGATTTTTATAAACGATTTTCAATTCTTAAATGGACTCTTGCGCACTTCTATACTCGTATACGCTTCCCCTTTCAACAAATTTGTTCAACTGTTCGTCTCTTTGAACCTCTGGAACGGCTGTCCCGGGCACGCCGTAACCTCCACCTCCCGGAGAATTCATTATGTATTTATCCTGGAAATAGATTTATGTAAATGATTTATGAATTATCTTTGTTCAAATATGGATTGTTATAATTTTGAAAATAGTTGTCAGTAATACTTTTCTTAAAAAATACAGGAAGGGTATTTTTAAATGCTTTAACCGTTAACGAATGTTGGTCAGCAGCATCTTGGCATTTTATGCCCGGCTTTAGCTTTAATATGTATGTATGTATTATAAGAAATTACACGCGAGGCCGGGTTAAATATTAGTTTGAATGTAATAAGAATGTACTGCGATTCTACACAGCTACCTAATTAAGGTAGTTGATAACAAATCGCAGCAAGTCAACGAATATTAGCAAAGTGAGGGTAGTTGGGTCGGACGGATCTGAGTCGTCCATTAATGTACTTACTAAATGATATTTTATTTTATTTTTATTCAAAGAATTGTTTAATCAATATGATATTTAGTGAAGGAATTGTGATCAATAAAATAATTTTTTTTCTTTTTAAGTGAAATTACAAGCTAGACTCGGCTACACCTATATAATTATAAAATTATATTATAATCTTATAAAATATTACTGTAACAACACAATTTTTATGTGTGGTGCTTTTTTACTGCTGCAAATCAATAAAAAAAAAAAAACAATTTTTCTAATATTTTTACTTACCCCAGGATAAGCTTCAATAGACGCTTTTCCGCCCAAATTGATAAGTCTTCCATTGCTTCGTTGGAGTAAATTTAGACCTCTTTTACCGGGTTCACCTCCTAAAATATTGTATTTGGGTTAAAATTATTAAAGTGAAACTTTTATTACATCGTCTCAAACTGTTTGGTCTGTGTAGCGCATGTCGCATGTATCGACCGACACGCGACATGCGCTACACAAAGCAGTGTTCGGAACCGTTCGAACAGTTTCACTTTTACCGTGGTTTCATAAAACCACACAACATTTTTAATACTTATTTCTTTTATTTTGGGGTTAAATTATTTTAAAATTATAATGTATGGGGGAGAGAAGAAATTGGTAATATTGTTTTTTTTTTTGGTTGCTGTTAGACAATTATTAGTTTAGAGAAAGTGGGGGAAGGTATTAAACAAGTAAGATAATATTAAATAACTAGCGGTCCGGCTTAGCTTCGCCCGTAGTACCTAAAAATTTAAACTATCCTATCTCTCAAGTTGGATCAAACTGCACATGGTGTGCGAATTTTATTATAATCGGTTAAGTGGTTTAGGAGTCCATTGAGGACAAACATTGTGACACGAGATTTATATATATATATTAAGATTTTACTAACATTATAAACTATTTCTTTAAAAAAAAATCCTACAGATAAACTTTTATTGGTGTACAAAACGATGAAATTTAAAATATCGTAATTTAATTTAGAACTCAGTGTAAATCTACGAAATCTTAGTTAATCTGTTTTAGATAAATAATCTAATCAACCAATTATTAATCTATACTTATATTATAAAGCTGAAGAGTTTGTTTGTTTGAACGCGCTAATCTCAGGAACTACTGGTCCGATTTGAAAAAATATTTCATGGTTAGATAGCCCATTTATCGAGGAAGGCTATAGGCTATATATCATCACGCTAAGACCAACAGGAGCGGAGTAATACGGGTGAAACCGTGAGGCATAGCTAGTAGAGAAATATTACCATTCATCCCATAAGGTTGGAAAACTCGTCTCTCAGTAAGTACAGATAGTTGTACAGTTCTTCTGAATATCAGTTCGCGAATCACACCGTCACCGCCTGACCATTTACCTGAAATTATTTTTAGTATTATTGTTATGATAGATACTCTTAAATGTTTGAAGTGAAACTTCTTTATCGGGGTTGAAAAAAAAATAGTGTAACATTTTTTCGTTACGTGTGACATTTTTCCGTTACGCGCCATCTTTTTCTTATCCCTACCACGCGTGATTTGACGTATTTCTGTAAAGTTGCATATAGTAAATTATTTTTTGAAAAATAAGGTCATAAAGAAGTTTCACTTCGTACGTGTGTACACTAGTACACGCACACATTTTTTTTTATCAAATGTGGTGCTAAATGAATCTAAATGAAAATAAAGTGATATACATAGTCGTATAATATAATTTGTAAATTGTAATGAGTAAAAATGTAACATTTTTTATTTATTTCATACTAGCTAACCGCCCGCGGCTTCGCTCGCTTTGTCTAAAACCCAATAAATTATATACTAAAACCTTCCTCTTGAATCACTATCTATTAAAAAAGCGCATCAAAATCCGTTGCGTAGTTTTAAAGATTTAAGCATACAAAGGGACATAGGGACAGAGAAAGCGACTTTGTTTTTTACTATGTAGTGATTTCTGTATCACGTACGTACGCTGTAAGTAAACCAGCGAAAAATATGCTGAATTCTACATCTTTTTAGTGTTTTTAACAATATATTGATAAAACAAAATTAAAGCAGCAATGGAATTAAAAAAAAATACAATTCATAATCTATTTTAAAGTGAAACTGCTAGAGTAAAATTTCAAGGTCGCGTCATGGCAATACCTTCACGTCATGGAGTAAAGCGACGATTTTTTGAATCTTGCTAAAGAAGTTTCACTTCTGACACGTGTGCTCGGCACACAAGCTCTTTCATTTTCCTTACCGATCCCACCAGATCCAGATCTCAAAGAAAACGTGGGCACCAACAATGGATATCTAGTTTCGATAATTTCCACGTCAGTAATTCTTGTATTTGTCATGTGAGTGTGGACTCCCCCTGTACCTTGCCAGCCTGGACCCTGGGGTAAAGTTATAAATAGGTATCAGTTAATATTATAAAGATATTTAAATTCACTGAAGTAGCAGGATGAAAGTAATATTTATACGTGAATATTATAAAGCTGAAGAGTTTGTTTGTTTGTTTGAACGCGCTAATCTCGGGAACTACTGGTCCGATTTGAAAAATTCTTTCGGTGTTACATAGCCCATTTATCGAGGAAGCCTATATATCTAGGCTATATATCATCACGTTAAGACCAACAGGAGCGGAACCACGCGGGTTAAACCGCGAAGCATTGCTAGTAAATAATAACAATATAAAATTTTTGAAATTAAAGATTTTTAACGGATTTAAAACGCGATTTATTAATTATATTGACTAGTCTCCCCGTGACCACGCTCGCTGCAAATTGTGCGAAACGTTGGGATAATAACATAATACATAAATTGCGTTTAGATTCACTGCCAGCCCAGCAAGCACAAAACACCATTATAACAAACTTATGATAGCACGAGTTCATGTACAAAGCATTATAACCAAATCGTATATCGGCTGTATTTCTTTTATACGACTCTTATAAGTAAAATTTGGGCCCCCCCCTTTAGACAGCGTTGAGCTATATAAAGGCAATTTAATTGCATTATAATTATCGTATTAAATCATTAATTAAGTCAGTTATGAGCACATGAATAAACAAATGACATTTTTTGCGACTTCATTACAGTCATTATATAGCTTTTAAAATTACAATCTGTTATTAAAATTTCATAACAATGCTAACTGTTGTAATTCCTTTGTAAAAAAGAAAATCTTATTAATTTTAAAAATATATTGATCTGTTTTTGATCGTGCAACGTTATGTGGACTTGAAATATTTAAATGTGAAAATTAATATTGAATGATGGGTAAGTACCGCCTGTATTTCTGAATGTTTTGAGTGAAATTAGTTGCGCGCATCAGTTTGTCGGGTGAAATATACATGTTATTGAGAAAGAATACACGCGCCCTCGCTAATATACTTTATTAGTATATTTTTTTTTATAAAACATAACCTATTTTTAACAAATATCACAAAATTTAGATTATAGTAATAGTTTTAACAATTAAAGTACCTTATAAAGATATTGGTACAAAATACAAATGATTTCATTCCCTTTCTAGTCAGATCTGTTAGAAATAAGTTCTATTGTATCTGTTGTAACAAAATAGCATTTATTATCTATGAGCATAAACTGGTCACACTGTCTGTGTATTGTGTAATGAATTAATAAAGTTAGTCTATTCCAAGATGTCTTCCTAGTTTTATTAGGTTATGGGCCCAGTCACATATTTGCGAGTTTTTCTAGTAGTTTTATCGTGTAAAAGTAATAATGTCGATGTCAGGCTATTTAGTAAATGTGCCTAAGTTAAAAGGACGCGAAAATTACGATGATTGGGCGTTCGCGGCAAGTAATTTTCTGTTGCTGGAAGGCATTGACATTGAAAACGTGCCGGCGGCCATCAGTGAAAATGAGATGAAGAAAGCCAAAGCGAAACTTGTGATGACGATAGACTGTTCATTATATGTGCATATCAAGAGTGAGACTACAGTGGGCGGTGTATGGAAAAAGTTGAAACAGTTATTTGATGACTCGGGATATCAACGAAAAATAAGTTTGCTTCGAACATTAATTTCAATACGTCTCGATAACTGTGAAACTATGACATCGTATGTATCTCAAGTGGTGGATACAGCACAGAAATTGAAGGGGACTGGTTTCGAAATCACAGACGAGTGGATTGGATCGCTACTTTTGGCTGGACTCCCAGAAAAATATTCACCGATGATAATGGCTATAGAACATTCCGGAATCGCCATTAGCGCTGACGTCATAAAAACGAAATTACTTGATATGTGTTCGGAGGTTGGTACAACTGGAGCGGATACTGCTTTTTTGTCAAAACATCAGCGGGGAAAAAGTAGCAACACTAACCGCAAGCAAAAATCAACGTCAACGTCAATGTCATACAATGACGCTTCAACCAGCAGTAAACAAATAAAGTGTTATAATTGCAAGAAAATAGGTCACTACAAAAGCAAGTGTCCAGAATTAAAAGCAAATAAACAAGTAAATGCTTTTAGTGCGGCGTTTTTCAACGGTTGTTATAGCACAGAAGACTGGTACGTCGATTCGGGCGCAAGCGCGCACATGACGTCGAATCAGAAATGTTTACTCCAACCACGACCGGTGCACGATAACAGAGAAATCGTAGTGGCAAATCAAACGACGGTGCCTGTAGTAAGTGTTGGTGAAACACAGATAACGACATGCGTGAACAATTCTCAGTACAATGTGATTGTGAAGAATGTATTGTACATACCAAAGCTCACGACAAATGTATTGTCAGTAAGCCAACTTATAGTTAATGGCAATAGAGTTGTGTTCAAAAAGGATGTCTGTTTAATATACAATCAAGTGAATAAGCTTATTGGTACAGCAGATTTGATTAATGGCGTGTACAAGTTAAACACAAGAAAATTAGAGAATTCATTATCGGCAATGTCAACCTGGCATAAGAGGTTAGGACATGTAAACAGTAAGTCCTTACAAAAAATGAATGAAGGTGCTGTGATAGGTGTTTCTTTTGAAGAGAAAGCTGACATTCAGATACAGAATTGTGAAGTGTGCTGTGAGGGGAAACAGTCACGTCTACCCTTCCCATCAGCCAACCATAGAAGTGAAAACCTACTGGATGTAGTACACTCAGATTTGTGCGGGCCGATGGAGACCAAGTCAATTGGTAATTCAAAGTATTTTCTTCTGTTTGTGGATGATGCCAGCAGAATGACTTTTGTCTACTTCTTGAAGGAAAAGAACCAGGTGTTTCAGCATTTCAAAGAATTTCGAGGTTTAGTTGAGAATCAAACAGGAAACAAGATAAAGAAGCTGAGAACCGACAATGGAGGTGAATTTTGCTCACATGAGATGGAGAATTACTTGAAACAAGTCGGTATAGTTCATCAGAAGACCAATCCTCACACTCCGGAGCAGAATGGACTCTCAGAAAGGTTCAACAGAACTATAGTTGAACGAGCAAGATGCTTGTTGTTTGAAGCTGACCTTGACAAAAGTTTTTGGGGTGAAGCAGTTAATACTGCAGTATACTTAAAGAATAGGACACCAGCCGCCAGTTTAGGCATGACAACCCCATTTGAGAGGTGGACAGGTGAGAAACCAGACCTTAGCAATGTTAGAATTTTTGGCAGTAAGGTAATGACACATGTTCCCAAAGCACAAAGACAAAAATGGGATAAAAAGGCTGATAAATTGATATTAGTTGGATATCCAGATAATGTTAAAGGATACAGATTGTATAACCCAAAAACTAGAAAGATCACTACGAGCAGAGATGTCATAGTCATGGAGAAGACAGAATCAGACAAAGCTCAGATAGTAGTAAATAATAGTGAAGAAAAGTTAGAGAACAATGAAAACTTAGAAGAAGAAGAATGTTCATCAGATAGCCTAGTCTCAAATCCTAATGACCCAACTTATGTTAATGATACATCCACATCCCAAGATGATTCTTATCAATCAGTAGCCGATGAAGACTCTGTCATAGATGAAGAAGTTCAGGTACAGCAAGTTAGGAAACGTGAGAGAAAGCCAGTAGAAAGATATGGTATGACCAATCTATGTATTCTGGAAAACCTGGAAACTTATGAAGAACTGAGTTATGAATCTGCGATGAATGGACCAGATCAGGAACAGTGGAGACAAGCGATGATGGATGAATTGAAAGCTTTCAGTGACAATGAAGCATGGACATTTGTAGACAGGAGTGAAGCTGATAGAATAGTGCAGTGTAAATGGGTGTTTAAGAAAAAATGTGATAATAGTGGTAAAGTGCGGTACAGAGCTCGACTAGTAGCTAAGGGCTTCTCCCAGATTAAAGGTATGGATTATAATGAAACTTTTTCACCTGTATTGCGTTATTCTACTTTAAGACTACTTTTTGCTTTAAGTGTTAAACAAAATTTAAAAATGAATCACTTGGATGTACCAACAGCATTTTTAAATGGTAATATTGATGAATGTGTATTTATGGAAATACCAGAATATTCTAATTTCATAAATTGTGATAATAAAGTTTTAAAATTAAAAAAGGCTATATATGGACTTAAACAGTCGGCTAGAGCTTGGTACATGAAAGTGGAATCTAGTTTGTTAAAGTTAGGTTTCAAGAAGTCTAAATATGAACCCTGTTTATTTATTAAATGTCATGATAATGTAAAGATTTATGTAGCTATATTTGTTGATGATTTTTTTGTTTTTTATAACTGTGTAAATTCTTACAAAAAGTTAAGAAGTGTATTAGAAGCAGATTTCAAGATTAAAGATTTAGGTCAAATAAAAAATTGTCTAGGCATGAATGTAAAAGTTCAAAAAGATTGTGTAACTTTGGACCAACAGCAATTTATTGATAATATTTTAAATAAATTTAATATGATTAATTGCAAAATTTCAGATACTCCAATGGAATTGAATCTTAAATTAGAAAAAGCTGTAAATGACAGTTGTAATAACTCTTATCCTTATCAAGAACTTATTGGTTCACTGATGTATCTTGCGGTTCTAACAAGGCCAGATATTTCTTATAGTGTTAGCTTTCTAAGTCAATATAACACATGTTTTAATGAAACACATTGGAAACATTTGAAAAGATTATTAAGATATTTGCAAAAAACTAAACATTTTGGATTAATTTTTAAGAAAACTGAAACTGATTTAATTGGTTTTGTTGATGCTGACTGGGCATCTTGTAACATTGATAGAAGGTCTTACACAGGATATTGTTTTGTATTATCAGGTTGTGTAATAAGTTATGAGTCTCGAAAGCAAAGGACAGTTGCCTTATCTAGTACAGAGGCCGAGTATATGGCACTTGCAGAGGCTTGCAAAGAGGCCATTTATTTAAAAAATTTAATGTTAGAACTTAATATATGTAATAAAAATAAACCTTTGGACTTGTACACTGACAGTCAAAGTTCTTTAAAATTGGCTTCTAATCCAATGTTTCACAAACGTACTAAGCATATTGATGTACGCCATCATTTTGCTAGAGAATGTGTTGATAATAACCAAATTAAAGTTAACTATTTAGAAACTTCTTCTATGCCAGCAGATGTATTTACTAAGTCACTTTGTGTTAATAAACATTATAAATTCATAGAACAAATGGGAATAGGGGAAGTAAATTAAAATAGATATGTAGTTTTTCAATTGATTGTTTTTATTGTTGAAGCATTTGTAACGTTTAGTTATTGTAGCAAAAGATGTAATTTTGTCAGAGTATTTTGTTAAGAGAGGGTGTTAGAAATAAGTTCTATTGTATCTGTTGTAACAAAATAGCATTTATTATCTATGAGCATAAACTGGTCACACTGTCTGTGTATTGTGTAATGAATTAATAAAGTTAGTCTATTCCAAGATGTCTTCCTAGTTTTATTAGTAACTTGTATTATTTTTGTAAGATAGGAAAAGGAAAGCAAATGGCGACAAATGAAATTAAAGCTTTAGGCATTTCACGATAGCATAATAGTGCTGTTAATTTTAATATGGTTTGTCACAAAAATTAGAGCTCGTATATAGTGTAATACAAGACACTTATTATGTTCAGCCATATAACAGCACTTCGGAAATATGTTATGATGCTTAAACTCATTATACGTATTAGTGACTGATTTTTATCGAGCTTATCAGGGAACCGTAATTAGTTAGGTACTTGGTATAAAATAAATAAGCCAAGATTTTTAATTAAGCCATTTAAAAAACAAACTTGCTTGTTCTTTTCAGAACCAACATGCCCTGCAAAGTAAAGCGTTTCCCAACATAATATGAAGACGCCGATGAAGAATCTTTTTTTGTTTACTACAATTATTAATAAAATCAGTATACTCCTTTTTAAGTTTTCATTTGAATCCGCCTGTTTTGTAGTTTTATTGAAAGCCTTTTTATCCATTAACCAAATTCAAATTACGATATTATTGTTACTCATAGTTCTAACAATACTTTTATTTTGATCAATATATAGCTATATACTGTAGAGATGAATAGATTTGAAAGAAAACGGAGCAAAAGCAATAATTGTTATAAATTCAATGTTAATATAGGATTAGTATTAAATTAACACAATAATGGACTATTATAAAGCTTTTATTCTTTAAAAAACCAACATACGTTCAAAGGCACTATAAAATAATTTATTTATGCTTATTTAGAGCGTAACGTTATTAAAATGACCAATATAAGATAATAGTATTACTATAAGTTTGAAAGCTGTTTTAGAAGCTGTAATTTAGAATTATCCTACGTTTATTTAAGATTTTTGACATTGTAACAATTTTTTGGTAACCATAATATAACAGTTAGCATTATTTGATGAAGCAAATGCCTTTATAAAGTACTTATATTTGGATAGTGACGATTTAAATAATTAATATAACTTCAAGTCATAATTCTGTATATATTTTTGGTTAATATACAATTTATGTGCTTGCTGGGAGTCGGCTAAGAAATCGAATTTCTTCTACTCTTTCATATTTATGTGCCTGGATGTTCCAATAATAACATTTTGTTTATAATTATTTCATCACAAGTTATTAAAAATTATATTGCATTCGAACCAGATTAATAAGCGTTAACACTCTTTCTGATATACTGGTAACATAACATTTTCAGGACCTAGTTCAGAAGGGAAACTAAATGCTTAAATTTATATGTTTTGTTTATTTATAAAATAGGGGCAAATACTCACAGCCCCACTGCCCCCAGCGACCGTCTCGTAATACCCCCAACTGCTCTCACCGAGCGTCAAGTTGTTCATACAGCCTTGAGATGCTGCGCACACCTGAAATATTAATTATTATTAAATAAATGATGAAATTATTACAATTTTACATGTTAATATAATCTGTAATATGGAGTTGGTAATACTGCATATTACAGAATATATTATCTGTAATTTTCGACTGTAAAAGTAGTCGTGCAAAATATTAATAAAAAAAATAGACGTGTTGCACTCCGGGAGTGCCGGAAGTGAAAACTTGATTATTAACGTTGAGCATGTTTGATATCCATCCGTCTTACGCTTTTTCGATCAGGTCACGTGTCCTGACGCGAGTTTAAGATTTTATACCCATTACAGAAAAAGTGCTCAACGCCGCTAAAGAAGTTTTCACTTCAAAAATGAATAGATTGATAAAATGTATCAAAATTGGCTAGTTTTTTGCGATAAATAAAAAAAAATCTGAATTGTTTGTCTTAAAATTTTTTACTTATCTTGTTTTAATAACTAATATTGGTACATTATTAATATGGGCGTGTGCATGAGTGTGCGTGTATGCGCTCATGCGTGTGTGTAAGTTCTCGTTTCTATATTTGCACGTGTGTGTGTGCGTATACGTACATGCGTGTGCATATGTATGTGTGCTTTAATGCATTTGTGAATGTACTTGTGTATGTGTGTATGTACGTTTGTGTGCGTGAGTGTGAACTGATTATGTGTACGTATGCGTATATGCGTGTGCTTACATGCGTTCGTGTAGGTTGATCGCCATTATAATTGTTAAATATTACAAACTATATATAACAAACAATAAATAACACGACAAACCTGGAAAGCCTTCAAAACAACGTCCACAACACGTTGCGAAGTTAGTACATTGCCCCCGACCACCGCTGCGTCTTCAGACGGGTCCAGGATCGAGTCCTGGGGCACTATCACCGTCACTGGGGTTAGACAGCCCTGCGAATATTTATTTATTTATTTATAATTCTTTATTGTGCAAAATATGATCAAACAATAGTATACAAAAGGAAGTAGTAATACAAAACATAATTTGCCCAAAAGGCGGCCTTATTGTTAAACAGCAATCTCTACCAGGCAATAGGCAGGAATATTATAATATTTTAGAATTTAATTTTTAAAGAATTTCTCTAAATGTTATACACACACACTGTATGTTTGGTGTATTTAGTGTCAAGTGAATTTTCGATTATTTATTCAATTAGACTTCTTCTAGAAGCACTTTTGAAACGTCATTACATATTTTAACATTTACCATCGATTCGGAAGGCAGTATCTATGGAGAAGAGAGATTTATTTTGTGCTTCATATTTGGTACACTAAAGAATTTATAAATAAATGTTTCCTTTCAGAAAAATTTGCTTTTCCTTCAGAGAACATTTCCACCTTGTAATATGTAATAATGTCAACGAATTAAAAAAATTATAAAACATAGTTTATTATTATACAAGATTATGGTCAAATATCGTCCACCGATTTAAATAAAAATATTTTTTAATATGAAAAATTATAAGCACCTTTTTTATTACCAGGTAAACCTTAAGATTTATTTTTCTCTTCAATAAAAATATTCAAATATTTATTTATAATCTGTACTTCTTAATATATAAATCTCGTGTCACAATGTTTGTCCTCAATGGACTCCTAAACCACTCAACCGATTATAATAAAATTCGCACACCATGTGCAGTTCGATCCAACTTGAGAGATAGGATAGGTTTTATCCCGGAAATCCCACGGGAAAGGGAACTATGCGAGGTTTTCTCTGAAAACGCGGGCGAAGCCGCGGGCGGAAAGCTAGTTATATTATAAAACTAATAGTTTAACAAACCTGATTGAGAGGCACATCATGCCCCACCATACAACGCAAGCAGTAGATAAGTGCTGACAGAGTTATGGCCCGAGGGGCATTTAGATTGCCCCATACTTCTACACCCGTGCCCCTGGAAAAAGTTTTGAAGTGAAAACTTCTTTAGCGGCGTTGGGTATAAAATCTTAAACTCGCGTCAGGACACGTGGCCTGATCGAAAAAGCGTAAGACGGCTTTTTTTAGCCCTTATATTCCATGCGTAAGACGGATACCATTCCAAAATATCAAACATGCTCAACGTTAATAATCAAGTTTTCACTTCTGCCGGCACTCCCCCAGTGCAACCCGGCTTTTTTTATCAAATTTTGATTGTCCATGAAAGAAATAAAACTGCTATGTGCATGTATGTATCTTTTTTATTAAGAAAATAACAAAATATTTGATTCACTTTTTATCTGTTTAACATCCATACTAATATTATAAATGCGAAAGTAACTCTGTCTATCTGTCTGTTACTCAATCACGCCTAAACTACGAACCAATTTGCATGAAATTTGGTATGGAGATATTTTGATACCCGAGAAAGGACATAGGCTACCTTTTATTGCGAAATATGTACCACGGGCGAAGCCGGGGCGGACCGCTAGTAATTACTAATAATTTTATTAAAATTTTCAAATTGGAAAATCAGCAAAGGCATCGTTTTTTTTGTTTAATTAAATAATGATATCTATATTTAAATAAAAACTGGAGCAATTATTAAAATGCACAGATAATTTATTTTATTTTAAGGCTATCTTGAATTTAATTTAATTTATATATTTTAGGGCTGATTTTTCAATCCTTGGTTAAAACTTATTAAACTACCATTTCAAAAATGTATTCTAATTGTCCGTATATGACAGTTTACAGGTGACATTTAAAAATGTTCGTGCAACTTTATTGGACGGATAAATTTTAACCAAGGATTGAAAAATCGGCCCTTAATCGGCCCATAATTCCGGAATCCAAATCTAAATATAGAATTAATTGTCCCAAAAACTATTTTATTTAACTCACGTGAAGTCACACAGCGCAGTGCCTTCCTTCTGATCGAGTGTGACAGTTAACACTATTGGTGTACCGTTGTCCATATATTCTGTGGCTTTTAGTATTGTGGAGCCCGTGGCTTTGTGCGTCTTTCGAGCTATTTCCTGTAATAAATATTTGAAATTAGTTTACTTTTTACCTCCTGTATCCTAATATTATAAATGCAAATGATTTCAAGTTTCGTTTGTTAACCTTGCACACAAACAGATAGATTTGAAAGAAATTTGGTACAACTGTAGATATTTTACAAAATTATTTTGGGGGTATATAGAAAATTTATGAAACGAAAAAAAAATGATTACAAAGTGAAAGTATTTTTATACGTCCTTTCAGAATTTCACGAATAATTAGAAGCAAGAAAACTAAATAAAACATGATAGATATTATAAAATTCATTTCATTGGCTTCTAGACCAAACCTGCCATAGTAAATCAAATAAAAAATAAGATTAAAAATAAGGAAAGGACACAGCCTTTCATATGTTTTATTATTAAAAAAAAAACGTGTGGCACTCGGGGACTGACGCGGTAAAGCTATTGCATGCTATGCCTTCAAGCCACACCTCCGCGCCCGTCGGAGTGGGGAGCGTGAGGTTTTTTCGTTACGGAATTTCTGGATTCGGTCCCCGCGCTCAAGGCCCGCAATAGAAGCTATGCAATAGCTTAAAAATATAGTATTTAAAAAAATATAAGTGATTACCTTTAGCATATCTCTAACAGCCAATTCAGCGTTCTTCTGTATGTGTCCCATATACGCTTGTACTACGTCCAAACCGTACTCGTCGATTAGTTCACCCACTAGTTGGATACCCTGGAAATTAAAAGTTTTCTTGTGTTTGATTTAAAACTTTCTAACTGATTTTAAACGCGATTTTTTTAGATTTATTATTTTAGTCCACTAATTAGACTCGGTCTCCCCCTGACCACATGTAGCAACACCTCACTCTGAATCGCGCAAGCGAACTAACTAACTATTCTCTACTAACTGATTTTTTTTTTGTTCAATCTCAAGATAATTATCTAAATTATTCGAAAAAATATTTGTCCTACAAAATCTATGGTTTGATCAAAGAGTCCCCTCTTTCCAATGTGTATCGATAACGAGGTCATCATAAATGATTACTAACAAGCTGATTTTTTTGTTTTCACTTAGTTAATATTTATATAATTCAACAGACATATTGTCCTACAGATTGCGTAATAAATATTTGAGAACCATCAAATCAAAACATTTTATCCTTGTTACCTCTGTTAGCTACCACAATCGAGAGTTTCGTAGGAAATTATTGGGCGTCTCATCAAAATAAAGCTATTCACGGAAAATTAGCTTGATAGTAATCAAATGCAAAAATGTGCGAAGGATCCTGGACTAGTAGTTTTCCGTAGGTATATTTGCAATGCAATTTTTGTTTCGATTACATATAAAATAGTCACATAATTAGAATTATTGTACAACATAGAAAAATATTATGTAAGTATTGTTTTTTTTTATATATAAATAATCTCTTACCCTCTGGTTAGCAGCAACTTGTGCTTTCAAATCCGACAAATTGTCCGCTAAGTTCCTTGTGCCTGAACAGCCTGGTACTTCTCCAGGCTTTTGTAGTTCTGTGAAAGGAAAATATTGATGTTTAATTAAAATGTCACACAACAATGTTCAAAAATCATCCGAACTTAAACTCTGCTTATGCGTATTAAGCAGAGTTTTGCAGTGAGCAATAAACACTATTTAAATGATTGTTTTACATAACTTTTGACGATCCTTACATAAGCGATTGAGTGACCTTCATTACATATAAAAAAGTCCTCCATCGCGTCTGTTTGTTCGCTATAAACTAAGAAATTACTGCAGCAATCTTGATTGTATTTTTACCAATATACAGTTTATACTCGATTAACGATTTAGTAAAGATATAAGTTAAGTTAGTTAGTTTAAAGCAATACAATTTTTGTTTTCGTCCAAATAAGTTGTTGTTTATATTTTTCTGTAAGCAGTTCAAAGATTTATAAATTTATAAATACAAAAAATTCGATCACGAGGCGGGACTCGAACCCGCATCATTTCGCGCCATTCCGGGGCGGATGCCTGACCAACTCAGCCACTCGTGACACGCCAGAGCAATCGAATTTATTCTATTCTTTCAGTTTTATGTGTCTGAGGGACACTCCGCGCGCCATCTATTAAGATGATTAACAACCATCTCAACCAATATGAAACACTTTTCAATGAATACAGTTCTAAGGTTTCCTATCTGAACAACTTTAATAGTGTTTAATAAATAAGTAATTATATACCTCTAACCAATTCCTCCTCATTAAAATGTCCCCCATCGACCAATAACATGGATTTAAAAGCGGCCCCCTCGTGGGACAAACTCGTGGAGTGCGGGGGCATAGAGCCGGGGGTCAGACCGCCGATATCTGCGTGATGGCCCCGGGACGCTACGAAGAATATCGGCTTGGGGGAACTGGGGCAAAATGTATAATCAAATCAAACTGTATGGAAACATTACACTTAAGGTATCTTCTATTCTAAAAATTAAAAAAAAAAACTGGACAAAATATTAACTTTTTTTGTTGCTCGGTATGATGAAGCTACTAGAATACAAAAAAAACTGTGATTCTTGCAAAGAAACATTATGAGTGAATAATAATAATCTTAATCTTAATATATATAAATCTCGTGTCACAATGTTTGTTCTCAATGGACTCCTAAACCACTTAACCGATTATAATAAAATTCGCACACCATGTGCAGTTCGATCCAACTTGAGAGATAGGATAGTTTAAACATGTAGGTACCACGGGCGAAGCCGGGTCGGACCGCTAGTAGATAATAAAAATTTCAATTAAAAGTAGAGAAGAGAGATAAAACTCAAACATTTATTTATTTAACTAGATATCGTTCGAATCATCAAAATTGAAATAAAAACCAAAATTGAAAGGAATGAAATATATTTCAGAAATACACAAAAAAAAGACTGATTGATGCAAAGAAAAAGTGTGAGTGATAAAGAATTCATCTTTCTAAACAGGATTGTAAACAAGATAGGCAGCATTTTATCTGATCAGAAAATTATATATCTCATATTACTAAAAAATTTTATATTAAAAAACTATTAGGTACTTTTACTGGGATTCATAACACTTGAAAAAAATTGCTTTATAATTATAAAATTTATTCTCTAAACAGAGATTCTACATTACACAAAAAAAAATTAATGCCAAAATTAATTCTCTAAAATTATATCTATACTTACTTATGAAACACAGGAGTAATAACAGTCAAGTCTGGTAGATGTGACCCGCCAGCTTTTGGATGGTTCGAGAGAAGAACATCCCCTGGTTTTAGGGAATCCCCTCGGACTTGCATCTGGTGATAAATTGTTAAGATTAATATTTTGTTCTCGGCCATAATAATTATTTTGAAGTAACTTCTTTAGGCGCATTGAGAGTAAAATTTCGCGTCATGGCAATATCGTCACGTTAAGTAAGGCGACGATTTTGGTATCTTTGAATCTTTTTTAGTTAAATTTAAAGGCTTTATGTGTGGAAAGCTTGTGCCTGTGGTAGGTAAACCTGTTTCACTTCAAAAATTATATTATTTATATATAAATTATTTATTATTATAGAATACACTGAAGACTGGCCTCACTACCAACCAAGCCAACCGGGTTTGGTTGATAGTGACTCTGCCTTCCAAGCCAGAGGTCGTGGGTTCGATTCCCACCCAGGGCAAATATTTGAGTGATGAACATAGATGTTTGCTCTGTGTCTGGGTGTTAATTATCTATATGTATAAGTATTTATTTAAAATTATATATCTATGTTTATCAGCCATCTGGTTTCGATAACACAAGCGAAAGCTTAGTATGGGATCAGATCGTGCCGTGTGTGAAAATTGTCCCGAAATATGTATTTATTTACACCCTGTATATACCTGATACTGCACGCAAGCCTGCATAGCTCCCAAGTGCACAGGTATATGCGGTGCGTTGGAAACAAGCCCGCCATCTGCACCAAACACCGCACAAGAGAAATCGAGCCGCTCCTTTATGTTCACTGATATTGAGGTGCGTTGGAGCACCCTGTATAAAATGGTAAAAAAAAATTAAATTGAAGAATAGTTTATATAAAAAGTAAAACCATGGTTCCATAAAAAAATAAAAAAAATGTGTGCGTGTACAAGTGTACACATTACACACGTAAGAAGTGAAACTTCTTTATGACCTTATTTTTCAAAAAATAATTTACTATATGCAACTTTACAGAAATACGTCGAATCACGCGTGGTAGGGATAAGAAAAAGATGGCGCGTAACGGAAAAATATCACGCGTAACGAAAAAATGTTACACTACATTTTTTTCCAACCCCGATAAAGAAGTTTCACTTCAAAATAACAACAGTTAATAGAAAAACTAAAAAACACGCTTAAACTCATTAAATTATTGAATAGTCCGATCCTTGATAAGCAAACTTTGAATTAAATCTAATGGAGTCCGTTACAGACAAACATACAGGTTCAAAATGGCAAATGAAATATCTCTTAATTATAATACGAAAAGAAACGCTCCAGAAAATAAGACAATTTTAAATAACTGCTAAAATAATGTGGGACTAAGTTCATGTTGGTTAAAAAGATTTTAGCACAGCCTTTGACAAGGTAGTGCATCATATACTTGCTTATGTGATTAATATAATATAATGAATTTAATTTGCCTTGACTTAAATGGCATAAAATATTTTGCTAGATTGTTCTTTATAGATTTCAATCAATAAAAAACAAGCATAATACTCCAACACTTTTGGAGTTCCTCAAGGATCATATTCAGGTCCTCTTTAATATATTTATGAACCTAAAACCTTAAAACAGCAATGTGATAAATCTTTTCTTTGATTCGCACTGTAACTTTGGGACCCTACTTTGTATTAAATTACTTAAATGAATGAATAAAAAGTTATTACCTGTACATTTTTATTATATTTATATTTATTTATTTATTGAATGTTAACATTACATCTTTTTATAATTTGATATATAAGGTGTCGCTGAAAATCAGCTCTGCAGTGAAAACCTATGCTTTCACTGTAAAATGCTGAGCGGCAATCTTTTTAGCTTGTAGGTTTTAGTAATTGTTTGTAAGTACATAAATTGTTAATTTATAATGTAGCCTACTTGCTAATAAAGATTTAATTATTATTATACATTGAAATAGCTTACCTTCCCATTTGTTCAGCAATAGACATAAATCTATGTGAGAAAATACTCAATTGCACTGATTCGCACGCAGTTGACACTTTCTTGTGTTTGCCTTCGCCTACTGTTATACGGATATCACCATATTTGGTTATAACTGCGCGACAATCTGGAAATAAGAAGTTACTTTCATAGTAATTAAATGATTATTGAAGTGAAAACTTCTTTAGCGGCGTTGGGTATAAAATCTTAAACTCGCGTCAGGACACGTGGCCTGATCGAAAAAGCGTAAGACGGATGTTTTTTTTTTAGCCCTTATATTCCATGCGTAAGACGGATACCATTCCAAAATATCAAACATGCTCAACGTTAATAATCAAGTTTTCACTTCTGCCGGCACTCCCCCAGTGCAACCCGTCTTTTTTTTTCTCGTTTACTATACAGGATGCATTTTGCCCGCCAGAAGATTCATAAATATTAGGTTTAATATTTCATTTGAAAACAATAGCGTAAATGTTTTCGCCTTGATAGTTAAAAAATACTTTCGCAAAATTACAACATTCATCATTGTTTTGAATGAGCGAGTGCATGAGTAATGCCATGAATTCTGTATATTTTAATTGAAATTAATTTTTACAAAAAGGAAATAAAACTATTATATTTCCAAGCTTAGGTATTCAAAATTAATGCAAATTTTATCTAGAAATGTGAACGCACAGGACTTTATAACTTTTAAAGCTTTTTATGACACAACTTCCTAGTGTTATTGGTGTATTTGTGAAAATCAAGATACGTTAGCGCATAATAATTTATGATTTTTTTATGGACACACAAGCTGTGCTCCGCAGTTTTAACTGCATTGCTCCACTTCTGTTGGTATTAGCATGATGACATAATAGCCTATGCTATTATGCCTTCCTCGATAAATGGGCTATCTAACACCGAAAGAATTTTTCAAATCGGACCAGTAGTTCCTGAGATTATCGCGTTCAAATAAACCAATAAAATCTTCAGCTTTATAATATTAGTATAGATATAGACCACCACAAAATCATCTAGAAATGGTCACCCTACAAAAATCTGTATTACTTTGCAATCTTTTTTTGACACAAACAGTCTTATTGATTTATTTATCTTTGATTAAAGCTAGAATCTGACCTGGTTCCACTAGTATAGTAGAAAGACTGTCCATTATGATGGCTGGTCCAGCTATTTCTTGCTCCGGTTTGAGATTTTCTAATAAATACACGTTTGTATTTTGGTATCCACCTTCGAAGTATACTTTTACTGTCTGAAATCAGAAAAAAGGGAAATTAATATTAATAAAGTATATGTAGCGGCAGGCTCCGACAACGTCCGTTATTTATTAAACACAAAAGGTCCGCCCCGGCTTCGCCCGTGGTACATATTTCGCAATAAAAGGTAGCCTATGTCCTTTCTCGGGTATCAAAATATCTCCATACCAAATTTCATGCAAATTGGTTCAGTAGTTTAGGCGTGATTGAGTAACAGACAGACAGACAGAGTTACTTTCGCATTTATAATATTAGTATGGATTGATCGTGGCGCCGTCATATACCGGGTGTAATCGTTAAGTGTGCACAGGCGATTATTCCGTAACTATTGCAGATATCAAAAATCTTTAAAGTGATATCGAAAGTACTTAAACTAATGAGTAAAATGGCCGTAACATTTTTTTTTAAATAAAACGAGAAGAATATCGATGCTAAGTATGATGAAAATTATAATGGTCATGATTTATGATGATGGTGATAATCGTTAGGATTATGAGATTTATATTATGACTAGCGGTCCGCCCCGGCTTCGCACGTGGTACATATGAAAAATAGATGTTGGCCGATTCTCAGACTTACCCGATATGCACAGAAAATTTCATGAGAATCGGTCCACCCGTTTCGGAGGAGTATGCAGACTAACATTGTGACACGAGAATTTTATATATAAGAAGATGATGATGATTATTATAAATTATGATGATGAAGGCTATTCACCTTATCAACAGGCGGTATGACCCCCTTCCCGCTAGGCGGCGCCACTTCCTCAGCGACCTCGCTAGTGCCGATACCGCGGACGCGAATGTCGTCAACTAGTACATCACGTTTAGATAGAGTGAAACCGAACTCTTTTTTATATCTGTGGGAGGTGTTTTTGTAATACAGTATACTGTATAGGAGAATTTTTAAATTATTATCTATACTAATATTATAAAGCTGAAGAGTTTGTTTGTTTGTTTGTTTGAACGCGCTAATCTCGGGAACTACTGGTCCGATTTGAAAAATTCTTTCGATGTTAGATAGCCCATTTATCGAGGAAGGTTATAGGCTATATATCATCACGCTACGACCAACAGGAGTGGAGCCACGGGGGTGAAACCGCGCGGAGCAGCTAGTTTTTAACATAAAACTAAACCATTTTGAAATTTTCAGAATCAGACCAAATTGAAATGGGAAGCACTATCTTCCAAAAAAAGAGAATTATCAAATACGTTCATTCAGGAGAAAGTTCCAAGGTAAAAAAACAATCAAATTTAGAACCTTCTTTGAAGTGTGATGAAAAGTTACAGAAGTAAAGGGAAATGCTATAAGTAGTGTAAACATTTATTTTGCAACATCATAGAAAAAGAAACATTTGTTTAAAAAAAAAGACGGGTTGCACTGGGGAGTGCCGGCAGAAGTGAAAACTTGATTATTAACGTTGAGCATGTTTGATATCCATCCGTCTTACGCTTTTTCGGTCAGGTCACGTGTCCTGACGCGAGTTTAAGATTTTATACCCAACGCCGCTAAAGAAGTTTTCACTTCAAAAATAAACAAACAGCATTATTATTTTTACCTGTTAATAAAAGAAGCATAGAAATCCCCATGTTTAGTGTGTTGGGCGGAGTCCCCAGGGCTCGGGGGCACCATGAGGGCGCAGTCCGTGCCTGAGTAGCGCAGGTGGAGATAGGGCTCCAACACTATTTGGGAGTCTTTGAAACCCTGCATAGTGGGAAAAGTTTGTATTTTAATGCTAATTTTATGTGTGTGTGTGATTTTTTTTTGATAAAACAAGTTTTAGTGGAATAGAATTTTATTTAACTATCCTAAATGTTATTGAAGGTGGTTTAAAAAAAATCAAATATGGTGGAATGCTGCACAAACATTTTACTACAATTTATATTTATGTATCGTACTCGAAAGACCAGTATTTTTTTTTCGTTTGCGATATTGCAAATTCATTTATAAATTTCATCATCAATTTAAATCAATTTCAAAGCTTAAACTGCTAAAGGAGCACATCTGTCCCGAGTGAACGGGACGCATGATTATTTTGATGTAAGAGCGATAGTGATTGGATATTCTAAAACTAAGTCAATGTACGAAATTCATCGTGGTTCAAAATCATACTTTTGCATTACCCAAGAGAGCATGCGGGCTTAAAAGAATTGTGAGATCCTTAAAACATTACCTAAAACAATAGAAAAGGGAAATCACTACATAGTATAAAACAAAGTCGCTTTCTCTGTCCCTATGTCCCTTTGTATGCTTAAATCTTTAAAACTACGCAACGGATTTTGATGCGGTTTTTTTTAATAGATGGAGTGATTCAAGAGGAAGGTTTTAGTATATAATTTATTAGGTTTTAGACAAAGCGGGCGAAGCCGCGGGCGGTAAGCTAGTATTTCTTAGAAATAACTTACCTGAGCCCTCAACTTATCCCTACAAGTGGCAGCCAATACATCCAGTAATCTATCCAACTCCGCGAAGTTATTAGGCGCGTACACCAGTGCACACGGCTGTTGCGTCTCCTCTACTACATCCGCTAGAGCCATGCCGTACGCTGATAGGATACCTGTATGTAAATTTAATCAGTATAGATCTAGGTTTGAATTACTTCTCAATATAATATATCTATGTATACACTTTTTTGTATACACCTTCTACCTTTTTAACATTTTTCCTATATCCAAATAATAAAAATTCTCATTTATAAAGCATTTGAATGTTATAAAAATAAATATCCATACTTAATATTATAAATGCGAAAGTAACTCTGTCTGTCTGTCTGTTACTCAATCACGTCTAAACTACTGAACCAATTTGCATGAAATTTGGTATGGAGATATTTTGGTACCCGAGAAAGGACATAGGCTACCTTTTATGCGAAATATGTACCACGGGCGAAGCCGGGGCGGACCACTAGTTATATATAATCTGTATATAGTTGTTCATACCAGCTCCGCCCCTTTTTTCACAGTTATTAATTCTATCAACATTATGTGACAAATCACACATACCAAAAATAAATTATTGAAATCCGTTCTGCCATCCCGTTCCCTGACTTAAACAAGTGGTGAAACACGACTTTTTTTGAAAATCGATAATTAAAACAAATATTTTGCTCAACACCCCACAAGATAAAACGAAATATCAAAACACACATAATAGAATTTCTTTTTTAATTTGATTCAAGAGGAGAGTGAACAGGTACATTCTAGGGAAGCGCGCTCCATCTTAGGCCACATCTCAGCTTACCATCAGGCGAGATCGTGGCCAAGCGCTTCCCTATTGCAGCGTAAAAAAAAAAAGATTAATCCACCTACCCGCATATTTATGTATCAGCACAGTGGATATCCCCAGTTGTTTAGCCACAGAGCACGCATGTTGCCCCCCCGCCCCCCCGAAACACGCCAGAGCGTGCGCGCGAGCATCGTAACCGCGCGCTGTTGTTAATGCCCTATAAGTTTTTTATGCGGGTAAATACATTTATTTTGTCACATGCCATTACATGTTATTTGTCCATTGCGATAATGACTTAGAGTTAAAAGTAAAAACCTAACAATTAAAACTGAAAACTAAAAATTATATTTGTTTATTTCACATTAATTATATAGACAAAAAAATTAATGACGATGGTGATGAGAACGACGATGGTGATGAGGACGCCGATGGTGATCAGGACGACGATGACAATAATTTCAACAAAAAATAGCTAAAGCCTATAACCCATTTTATATATAGCCCATTTTAACGCTATTTACAAAATATCGTATCGTATAAAAGCGAAAAAAAGATACTAGAATATAATATTATATACTATGTAGATTACAGGCCTATTTGTGAATATAAAAAATAACTATATTAATAAAAAGGCAAAAGACAAAGTTTTGAGTTAAATTTATTATTTATTTACCTTACCGGCCGGCACATAGCTTCATTGGCAACTTTTATGAAGCCCATCGCCACTTCCTCTAAACTCATCTGAAATATTTGACATTTTTAATGTCTGTGGTTTTCGTTACTAAGGGCGTATTCAGAAAGAAAGCTTGAAACTTATAAGCGCTTATAAGCGCCGATAAGCGCTTATAAGCGCTGGTAACCCGCGCAGGAAAATATATGACAAGTTCCAACAAGTTTCAACAAACTTGTCGGCGCCGATCAGCGCTTATAAGCGCATGTTCATATATTTTCCTGCGCGGGTTACCAGCGCTTATAAGCACCGATAAGCGCTTATAAGTTTCAAGCTTTCTTTCTGAATACGCCCTAATACAAAATCATGCAGAAAAAACAAACTGTCTGGCTATAAATTATTTTAAAGTCGTTTATTATATACCTCCTTCGCACCGTCTTTCATTAAAAAGCTGTTTATTTCTTCCGCCATCTTTTTAAATGCAGTAACAGTAGCTTCTTTGTCCAGTGCTTCGTTTTCATTTGGACCGAATATTTTTGGGAAATATTCTGGTAGAAGACGTCCTGGAAAATAATATAAATTATTACAAATTTATTTTTGTATAAACCAAGATCTCATGTTTGGATTTGAGCATTGGTTATTATCAAATCGAAGTATCATATGAAAAATACTATGTTATGAACTTGGATGATTTTTAACCGACTTCAAAAAAAGGAGGAGGTTATCAATTCGGCCGGTATGTTTTTTTTTTTTTATGTATGTACACCGATTACTCCGTGGTTTCTGAACCGATTTACGTAATTCTTTTTTTGTTCGACGCGGAATGGTGTCGAATTGGTCCCATAAAAATTTTATTCGGATAGGCCCAGTAGTTTTTATTTTATGAGCATTTTTGTCTGTATTTGTAAATGTTGCAAGTGCAAGTTTGAAGTCGGTTGTTTTTAACGCAGTTATATATTATTTTAATTAGACTAAATTAAAACTAGTGAAGATTGATCAAGACGACTACTAATTTGGACAAAACATTAGTAACATTGTTCATCGTATTTTATACTACATTTCATGTAAAATTAAAATAATTGAAAGTTTAAGGGCCGATTTTTCAATGCTTGGATAAAACTTATCCGTCCAATAAAGTATTACACGATAATATTAAAATGTCACGTAAACTGTCAAATACGGGCAATTAGAATACGTTTTTAAAATGGTAGTTTTATGCATTATTCGACGAATAAGTTTTATCCAAGCATTGAAAAATCGGCCCTAAAGTTAAAAGTTGTGTTTTAGTTTTAAGTTTTTAAAGCATGATCCGACTGTAATAAAAACTTACCCAGCAGCAAGTTAGCATCAGTGACAGTAAGAGGTCCCCCCTTCCTATAGCAAGCGGGTCCGGGCTGAGCGCCGGCTGACTGCGGGCCGGCAGCTAGCAGCCCGCTGCGGAACTGTAGCGCTGACCCTCCCCCCGCCGCTACTGTGTTTATATCTAGCGGATATACGACATTTTTAACCAACTTCAAAAAAGAAGGCTCCCAATTCGACTGTATATATTTTTAAATGTTTTACTGTGTGTGTCAGAAGTGGAATGTGTATCTTATTTACGTGTTATAGTGACAGCAAGGAAGCGGAACTGCAGTGCTGACCCTCCCCTTGCCACTACTGTGTTTATATCTAGCAGATATACGACATTTTTAGTGTTTACTGCGTGTCAGACGTGAGATGAGTACAACACGTTTATATCTAGCGAATATACGCCATTTGAGTGCTTTAGTGTATGTATCAGAAATGGAATGTATGGATGTCATAACTTTGTGTGTATATAACACAGTGACAGTATGTGCCCCCCCCCATTCTTATAGCAAGCGGGCCGCTAGCAGTACGCTGCGAAACATGAGCGCATGCTCTTCCAAAAGATACAAGCTAAAATATAAGCCTAGTAGGTTGATGATGCTATTATAGGTGATGTAATTTATGGTAGGATATATATATGAAATCCGTATTCTTGAAATGCTATAATTTTCAGTAATTAAATTGACTGACCGATTGGCTTGGTTGGTAGTGGCCTTGCCTTCTAAGCCAGAGGTCGTGGGTTCGATTCGCACACGGGGCAAATATTTGTGTGATGAACATAGATGTTTGCTCTGTGTCTTGGTGTTGATTATCTATATACGTATTTATTTAAAATTATATATATATGTATGTTTATCAGCCATCTGGTTTCCATAACACAAGCAAAAACTTAGTATGGGATCAGATCGTGCCGTGTGTGAAAATTGGCCCGGAATATTTATTTATTTATTTAAAAATATTAATTAACTAGCGGTTCGCCCCGGCTTCGCCCGTGATAACTACGTGTTTAAACTATCCTATCTCTCAAGTTAGATCGAACTGCACATGGTGTGCGAATTTTATTATAATCGGTTAAGTGGTTTAGGAGTCCATTGAGGACAAACATTGTGACACGAGATTTATATATATTAAGATTATATCTACTTAAGTTACATTACCAAGTTGTGGAGCTTGTATGGTAACACCAGCGGTAGTGGCTTCGTGCACATGTTCTAATGTTCCCGCGTATCGAGACACATCTGTGGATGTGCCACCCATGTCGAAACCTGGGTGGGGTAAATAAATTATATTATTAGTCTTGGTTCGACCATATTTTAGTTAAGATTAGTGTCAATTTTAACAATTACAGTAACGGTGACTTTTCAGTAACTGCGAAATGAGTTGTACCACCATATTTTTTAGCATTGCTAACAGTGTAAACAATTAACAGTTAATGTTAACAATATCTTTAATAGACTGGGGTAGAAGCCTTTAAAAATAATGAAAAGATAAAAAAAATCGCAGTCGGATGAAACCCATTAGAAAAGGAGGGGAATATGATAAAAATGTAAGGAAAAATAAATTACGGTCAATCTGAGTTCGGGAAGCGGGAGGGGGGAGCTTTTAAGAGAAAAAAATGGTTTCTCTCTATTTCCGACAAAACTACAAGTCCTATAGAAAAAAGTTCAATGGCAAAGTTGTAGGTAATAAAAAGATCTACAACTTTTGTATTCACATTTTTTTCACATAACCTCAAAATTTAGGTGAAAAATTCAAAAAACCAAGTTTTTGGTCTTTTATTTTTATCTCCTTCAAAATTTATTTTTTTTCTACGAAATTTGGTGGAAACTTACTTTATTATGTCCCAAATACACTGTAATTTATTTGATTTAAAATATTTATTTTTTCACCTTATTTTGAATTAATACCAAAAAAACAACCTAATTTTCAATCGAAAAGTCACCCGTCAAAATATCAGCTTTTTTCAAAAACTTGGGGTGCCTTTTATTCATTGAAATCTCTACTTTCATATGGTGTAAAAAAAAATAAACACCACTATAGTAAATGTTCTCAGGAAATGCATACAAACAGTGTGATAATGAGCTTTTACTAAATCAGGCACACTTCTTGAACTCTATATCTTCTCTTGTATCGGCTTTTCGGTAATATTTCAAAAGAAAAATAATTATCTGTTCTAAGTTTAATATTTTACAGCATATTCAAAAGCAAAATGATGTCGATAAAAACATTTCAGGTAGTTCGAGAAGTGTGCCTGATTTAGTAAAAGCTAATTTTCACACTGTTTGTATGCATTTCCTGAGAACATTTACTATGGTGGTGTTTATTTTTTTTACACCATATGAAAGAAGAGATTTCAATGAATAAAAGGCACCCCAAGTTTTTGAAAAAAGCTGATATTTTGACGGGTGACTTTTCGATTGAAAATTAGGTTGTTTTTTTGGTATTAATTCAAAATAAGGCGAAAAAATAAATATTTTCAATCAAATAAATTACAGTGTATTTGGGACATAATAAAGTAAGTTTCCACCAAATTTCGTAGAAAAAAAATAAATTTTGAAGTAGATAAAAATAAAAGACCAAAAACTTGGTTTTTTTGAATTTTTCACCTAAATTTTGAGGTTATGTGAAAAAATTGTAAATACAAAAGTTGTAGAACTTTTAATTACCTACAACTTTGCCATTGAACTTTTTTCTATAGGACTTGTAGTTTTGTCGGAAATCGAGAGAAACCATTTTTTTCTCTTAAAAGCTCCCCCCTCCCGCTTCCCGAACTCGGATTGACCGTAATTTATTTTTCCTTACATTTTTATCATATTCCCTTCCTTTTCTAATGGGTTTCATCCGACTGCGATTTTTTTTTGTTTCAAAAATTATCTACTCTAGTCTATAACCGGTTAAATGCAAGTCAGTATAGTATAAGTACATTCAATGTAGTATAAAATTACGAAACAACAGAATTCTTAAGAATTCAAGCCAGTCCCCAAGCAACACAATTTGCTACCCTACGCAGAAACCGCGACTAATTCTCTTCCGTGTAAAGTATGGAAAAAGAACATGCAAAAAATCATATTGCTTTTTATGACTTCTATGTTCTGACTCATACATTATTTGTTTTCTCTATTAAAAGCTATAAGCTGTGTAAAAGAGATAACACTAGACGGCATAGATAATACTACTATAAAATTTGTCAAGAATTTTTTATAAAAAAAATTGTTTGTTTGTAAAGTAGGTTTACGATCGAGATGTTTACGTGATAACGTCTTATTGGTGGCAGCGCTCGAGATGAGACGGGAGATCGGTCCGTCTCTCTCTCGTTATACCTGCGATCGCGCTCGTGAGGTTTTGGTGTGACACAAGTTTCTGAACATGTCACCCGACTAAAACGATTTTAAAAACGTTATCACGTTAAAAAATGTTTATACATAAAACTTACCTATGACAGGTAAGTTAGTCTCCCTCTGATAGGAAGTGAGCGCGTATCCAACCACCCCACCAGCGGGGCCAGATAAAATAGCGCGGGAACCGTTAAACCTGAAAAAGTTGTAGGAAAATAAATTAACTCTATTACATAAGGTATATTTAATTTAAAAAAACACCAAAAAATTGTAAATACAGATTAATTTCCACAGATATTTTCTTTAAAAAAATAATTCCCTAAACATCATTATTAAGTAGGCTAAAAATTGCTTTTTTCTATCTATTGGTTCTAAATCATACATTTTAAAGCTTAACATTGTACAATGCTATAACAAAATCGGGCAAAATTAAAATTAAATAAAAAAATACCCACATATCCATCGGCGTCAACCCCCCATCGGACTGCATGAACAGCACTTTCCCCTCCAACCCTCCCGAAAACCCCTCCGCGAACCCCTTCACATAGCCTCTAATGTGGGGGGTTAAGTATGCGTCTGCGCAACTTGTGTACCCACGCGGGACCAACCGGGCCATGGAGGTTACCAAGTGAGATAACGATATTTGGGGAAATCCTGCAAATTTGAAGAAATTTACGAAATAGAAATAGTGAAAAATAAACTTCAAAACAGGACAGAAATCGTAGGGTAATCCTGGAAAGTATACTGCTAAAATATGGCAACAATCAAGAGCAAAAATAAAAAATAATAACGATATTTGGGGAAAAGTAGTGGTCTTTGATGAAATTTATAATAATGAATAGTGGAAAAAAAAACTTCTAAATGGGATAAAAATAGGTGCGATAATCCTGGGAATAAGTCTCTACTAAGGAAAGAACAAAAATAGCAAAAAGAGCAAAAATATGTGGCTAATCCTGGTAGATAAAAACCCCATATTATGTGCGGGACCAGATGGGCCATGGAGGTTACCAAGTGGGCTGTGGGATAAGAATATTTGGGGAAATCATGAAAATTTATAATTATTATTGATACTGGAATAAAAGTTCCATATGAGGCAGAAGTAGCTAGGAAACTCCTGGAAAGTAATCTGCTAAGATATTATAATAAAAAGCAAAAAATTAATGCAAAATAATGTTGATAGATCATGCAAACATCAAATATTTTGAAAGCTAAAATTACTTAAAAAGTATTGTAAAATATATGCTTTTTTAATTTATCATATTTATCAAATAAAAGTTCAAATTTATTGTCTAATGATAAACCTATTTTGTTTAAATGGGAATTAAAAATGTGGGTACTTTGCAAAGTAATCTATTCATGTCATGTCATAATTATTAACCCATTGACCACCGAGCGCCCCGATCGGGCCACGACACAATACATTTTCTATTGTGTCTGTGATTTCGGGGCCTGATGGATAATAAAATAATAGATTGAGTTACGCACACAAAAACTTACCTATTTCCTTCGCAATTTTGCCAATCTGCAACTCATGTTCATGATAATTATAGCTATGTGCGAGTACAACAGCAATACTTTCTATCCCTTTCTCTCTTAATGCAGTTAGATCTTTCCTAACAGCTTCTTCATTGATATCTTTAATGACCAGAATTTTCTGACCAGTCGTTCCGTAGACTTCTTTCCAGTTTAAATTGGTCTTTTCGATTTGACAACGGTCTTCTAATGCTGGTATCACTCTACAATCGACTTCGACTACTTCTTTGTAAAGAACTTCTGGACGATTTATATTCTAGGAAAGGTTAGGTCATTAAAAATAGTATAAAAAAAAGACGGATTGCACTCCGGGAGTGCCAGCAGAAGTGAAAACTTGATTATTAACGTTGAGCATGTTTGATATTTTGGAATGGTATCCGTCTTACGCTTTTTCGATCAGGTCACGTGTCCTGACGCGAGTTTAAGATTTTATACCCATTACAGAAAAAGTGCTCAATGCCGCTAAAGAAGTTTTCACTTCAAAAATTCATATGAAATTTTGTATGGGTGCAATAATGTTATACCCATACAAAATGCTATTGGTATAACATTATGGGTTATAATTTTTATTGTTAGATAATAATTGTTTGGTTATATTAGAAAAACTTTGATGACATTCTCAAGAAATTTAAATTATTCATTTGACTTGTAAGTGCAAAATATTGACCTCCTTCTTATGACCCATTTATCTAATTTGAAAGTCATAACAAAATTGACTAATGCTGTATACAGGGTGTCCCACTGTTGGTAGGTATACTAAGTTCAAAGGAGGTTATACTTTTGCATACGCTGAGTACGTAAAAAATACTTATAAAATTCCAGACGCATTTTTTTTCAAATAGGTGAATTCTTAAAACTCATATGTGTACACCCATAACAAGCAACCCGCCCAACTTTGCCACCAGCACGTGAGCTATCGTTTAAGATAATGTTTTCATAGACAAAATGCTCACATTAGAGAAGCGGTATATGCCGGCTGCGCAAAGCTAGAGAAGAAAACATGGATTTTCAGGAAAAATTTAGCAAAAATTTTTTGACGTAATTTTGTTGTTGTATTTTTTACGTGATCAGTGTACTATGCTAAACTACAAGTCCCTTCGCGCTTAGTATACCAATAGTGGGACACCCTGTATACTCTGTTAAAATTAATTTTTATCATAATAAAATTCAATTAGTTCTTGTTATTGTGTTTGTGTACAGAAATTATTTATTTACATATTGATACAAAAACTAAGTATCTCTAAAAATATAACTGTTTGAAAACAACTTACCAACTGGAATATATCCGGCCTCGCCTGGTTTCCAATTAACAGCAAATCTTTAAATCCCTTATTGATAACCAGTGCCATATTTGCTCCCTTTCTTTCTAGTAACGCATTGGTCGCTACTGTGGTACCCATTCTTATTGATTCTATGAGCGATGAGTTCACTTTACCGTCTTTGTCTAGAGCGTTTCCTGTTTCCTGAAATGGTCAGAATATGGGAGTTTTTGTAGATTTCTGATATAAATAATATAAAAATGAATCGCAAAATGTGTTGGTAAGCGCATAACTCGAGAACGGCTGAACCGATTTCGATAATTCTTTTTTTATTATATTCCTTGAAGTACGAGGATGGTTTTTATGTAGAGAAAACGTAAATATGTACCACGGGCGAAGCCGGGGCGGACCGCTAGTTTCTGATATAAATAATAAATTAAATAAATAAAAATTGGTTATTTGTTTCATAACACAGTGTAGAGATTGTCTAATCTAAAAATGAACGCCCCTCCACTGTGTTTACGCTCACATTCAAAGTACGTGTATAGACGCAATACACACAAATTGGTCTGCCTCATTGGTCGTTCAGTCCTCCAGTCCAGTCCATGCCCGAACGACAGGACCAGTTGGCCAACTAGTGCATAGATGACGCGATGCACGACAGAACGGACGTGTCATTCCGTACATAGCGCGCTCTCCCCGCCATACAATGCTAGGCACCTGAACTGATCGCCCGATTAGTTGACAAATCAGTGCGCGAGAGTCAAAGTTTGCAGTAGAATCGCCGCGCGCACACATATAAAGTGGTTCAATAATTATTTGTCCTCACACATTGAAACAATTAAGTTTAGTGGAGGGGCGTTCATTTTTAGATTAGACAATCTCCACTACAATAAGCATTGAATACAGTAAAAGAAATAGCATATTATAATAATGGACACTTTATAAAGTTACTAGCGGTCCGCCCTGGCTTCGCCCATGGTACATTTTTACGTTTTCCGAGATAAAATATAGCCAATACGGATTCGGAATAATGGTAAAAGAAATTTTGAAATCGGTCCAGTAGTTTTTGAGCCTATTCAATTATACAAACATATAAAAATACAAAGGTTTCCTCTTTATAATATTAGTATAGATATAACTATATGAATTGGCTGTTTAACATGTGGCTAATATAATGATGCAATTTGAAAACAATTGTAAGAAATAATATCCTATGTGTCTGTTTTAAAAATCAATTATTAAGTAATCAGGCTATATCAAAACCTATGTTTTTTTTTATGTAAAACATATGTGTACCAATGTCCATTTATTACATTAGCATCCTACTTTGGCTACCTCAGTCACATCTATCTAATTCTTCCCATCATCAATTTAAAAACAAATTAAGCTGATTAATAGAAGATGAATAGTTTCAATCAATTGCTTCTCAAGGTGAACATACCGCAGTTGTGGTCACTGTTTTTAACCGATTTAAAAATAAAAAATGAAGTTCTCGATTCGGCCAGTATATTTTATTTTTATTTGTAAGTTGTCATTACAACTAAACTACATAATATTATATTATAATAAATTTTAAAAACTTGAAAATCTTAACTGTTTGACAAGCAACTAATATAAACATTATAAAATTTATCATCAAAATTGCTTCACCCAGGTAAAAGATAACAAACAAAAAATAATTTGGAAAATCCAAAAGTGCACGCCTCATCATTTTTTTTTAATAAATATTTATTAATTATTATTTTTGTTTATTTAATAACAATTAAACCACATCGAATCAGACCCTGAAAAATGAAAGGGTTCTATTCCTGAGCATACTCAAGCGTAAGAGAAAAAAAAAGACTCGATTAGTAAAGTATTTCGGTCGCTATCGTGTTAACAAGAAAAAGGATCCGCACATACAGACACACGGACGTCCAAGACAGAACTTTTTTAAACTGTTTTTTAACTAGTTTAAATAACAAAAATGACATCAAAAATATCATGAACGTTAAAAATAGTGTTTTTTCTTAATATGTGTGTGTATGTATTATCTTACAAGTGCAATGTATGATACATAAAGACATTTTAAGTTTGAAAAATCAGATGTTTTGCGCGAAGTGACAGTAGTACCCACCTCAACGCTTCGCTTATGAGGCGTGCAATTGGTTAGACAACCAATTTTTTGTTTGTTATCTTTTACAGACATAAAGTCGGTTTACTGACGATAGTTGAACGTGACAACGTCCGATTGTGCTTCTTTGTCGCTCGTTCCACGCTCTCGCTCGCACTTCAAGCCTTACATGGAACGCCTCAGAGCGAGGTAACGCCGCATGAGTCATGTTTTTTCGTGCGTGCAGCTGGCTATCAAATTATAAGACGTTGTCACGTCAAAAAGCAAATTAACGACCTCTTTATAAAGTTTTTTAACTTCCCAACTCACTTCTTGTAATATCCTCCTAATCGCCTCTCGTGGAGCATCATCATAGTTCTGTGGGTCAACAGACAGCAGCTTCATAACTCTGACTTTACCGTTTGGGCAGCGAGCGAACACATCTGTGAAGGTGCCTCCACGGTCGATTGCGAATTGGAAACCCTTGCCCATTGTGACTGAAAAATGTAAAAAAATAATACTTAATCTTATAAAACCTGTTTTAACTAGCCCAACTTTGAGAAGTTGAACTCAGATAAAACTTTAAAAAAAAGATCAACTAAAAGAAGGCTTTTTAGTTCATCTGAGCACTTGAATTTAAATTCATAAGATTAACAAAATAAATCAATTGAAAACTGCAGACTATAAATTCTAATACAAAACAACAGCTATAATAGGTACCGACATGAAATTATTCCAATAAATTTACTACAATAAAATTCATTGTTTAATTAAAGAAGATAACAAGCTATTTTAAACAGAGTTGAATTTATATAATTGTATTTATCTAATACACATATTTGTATTACCTATTCTACAGATAAGATAGAACTTGCTCTTTCAATTAAAATATCATCATAAGAATGTACACTTTTCTTATTCATTCAAAAAGTTTGAACAAAAAAAATGTGTTCTGGGAAATTTATAAATGGCCAAGAGATTAAAAAATATTGCCTTCAGATTAAAATATAGGCAATTTATAATCATATCCGGGCTAGACTCAAAAAGTACCAGCTATCTACTAGTAATTATTCTGTGCTATGGTATGGATTTCCTTCAAATTTGGTACAGTCTACAGAGATACCTTGAGATCTGAGTAAGGACATAGGATAGGTTTTATTCCGGAAATCCCACGGGAAAGGGAACTATGCGGGTTTTTCTTTGACACTGCGGGCGAAGCCGCTGGTGGAAAGCTAGTAGGTACCTACATAATATGATAATTTCATAAATATCAATAAGAACGTTAATAATAATTCTTGTTAGCTATTACTAGAATTTACAACTATAATCCGTATGTACCAATAGGCCTTAAAAATAATTTGCACTCTAAAGTCTAAACCCAAGGATATATAATTTAAATTTACTTACCTCTTCAATAAATATTGAATAAAATTATTATTATTATACACACTTGAAATACTTGAATGAACAAACTGAATGAACTATGTACCGGTCATGTACCGGTAATAATAATAATTTATTTTATTTTGTGAGGAGCAGGAAAATAATTAACAAAATAAATTTGAATTTGGAAATTGGAATGCTGCGAACTAACCAATTCCTAACTCAAATTTCAAAATGGTAAAAACAAATTAACAAAATACGACTTGCGTTGCGAAATGTCAAATTGTTGAACAAACTCTCAGCTGATTGAGTAAAATTTCACTTGTGAATTACATGCTATATATATTTTTCAAAAACTGATGTTTCATAATAATTTTAATAATATTTAATGAGTTATGCTTAAAAATAGAAGGTTAAATTATATTGCATGTATTACTAATAAATAAATACTGTTCATAATATACAGAAAATATTTAATTAATTCTTTTAGCTAAAATCTATCTAATATGTTCATCATGCCGAACATATTTTCTGCTTCGATAATGACAGTTGACAATTGACACTTGACAATTGACATTGACACGTCTAAAGTAGCGTGTTTCGCCGGCCAGCGTTCAATTTAAATGTGTTAATAATTGAATGTTTTCGAACATTTTCAATCAAAAACGTTTTGTATCACTTGGAGAATATTTAAAGAGAATGGGTCGTAAAAATCGTAACGTAAATAAGTTCGCACAGCGAAAGCGCGAAAAAAGAGAACAAGTATTTGATCAATGTTTACAATCTGTTCATGGTTTGTGTAAATAATGATTCAAATTATTAATTTTTTATAAAAAATTTTAGGAGAAGAATCCACAGCCGAAGCCTACAGAGGATAATCGTAAACACTATGAAGATATAGTGAGAGAAAATGCTGTGTTTGAAGAGTATTATAAGGTTATTTTTCTTTATATTTTTAGGTTAAAATCAGCTATTGTTTAAGCCCATTGCAAGTTGCCCACATATAGTTGTATATCTTATCTAAATTAGACCTATGAGCCAGTAAAGAAAGTAAATCAGTGAAACAGATGAAAAGTGCTGTAAAAATAATTAAACTAGATCTTCTGCATTTAAACAATTTTAAATAAGTCCAATTAATCAATTTTGCGTGAATGCATGAAGTTTCATGTCACATTTTACTTTTTCATTTTCTATGTTAGTTATTAACGAAACTTCACTTTATTTTTTCTTTGAATTCTAGGCTCAAAAAGTGTGTCCTGATGCTGAATGGGACGAATTCATGAAATCCCTCAAAGAGAACTTGCCAACTGCATTCAGGATTACTGGATCAAAATGTGAAGCCAATGCGCTAATGAAGATTGTATCGAGTCAATATTTCTCGGAGATACTCAATATGAAGCTGAAAGTTGATGGTCAGGATGAGGAAATTAAACCTATTAATTTGCCTTGGTATGTACTTTTTATTTATCTAAGTGATAACCTTATTAAATTGTATTTTGCATTGCAATGGATCTTCCTATTAGATGTTTCTACTGCAACTCAGACTATATTGCTAATGTAAATGAAAACTGAAACTCAAACAATTATTTATTTAATTGGACTTCTTCTAGAAACACTTTCGAATAATCATTACCAATTCAAAATGGTCGTGTTCCATCGTTACAATATTGTATTCATTTAAAAATGTTTCATGTTGGTTGTTAATCATCTCAATAGATGACGCGCGGTGTGTCCCTTAGACACATAAAACTGAAAGCATAGAATAAATTCAATCGCTCTGGCAGGTCACGAGTGACAGAGTTGGTTAGGCATCTGCCCCAGATTGGCAGAAAGGATGCAGGTTCGAGTCCCGCCTCATGATCAAATTTTTACTATTCTTTATAAATTTATATTCGTCATTACTATTTACCGTAGATTCGGAAAGCAGTTTCTATGAAGAAGAACAGGCAGTACTAAATTATATTAAGATTATTTATGTATACATCTTCGTAGGTACCCAGGTGGTCTAGCCTGGCAGTTACGCCTATCCCGCACGGATATACGTCGCAGCGAACCTCTGTACAAGCTGCATAATTTCCTAGTAGCGGAGACTGCAGCGGGGGGCGTGTCGAGACAAGAAGCTGTTTCTATGATACCCCCGGTGGCACTGCAAGTGGAACCTCATCATAAGGTAATTACTTGTAGGCAATCTTCTTTTCTAACCGATTTAAAAAAACGAGGAAGTTCTCAATTCGGCTTTTATATATTAGCCAGTTAGTTCCGCCAATTGTGATCATTTTGCTTGTTTTCCTTTTACCGTGGTTGCCTGGAAGAGATCAGTATTAAGTGAGAGTAATAAGGCCGCCAAAATAGTTGTACTCTGTTCTATGTGTAAGTAGTTCTAAGGTTTCCAATCTGTACAATTATTAAAGAGTTAAATAAATATGTAAATAATAAATATTTTTTTAAATGTATTCACACCGATTACGCCGAGGTTTGAGCCGATTTATGTGACTCTTATTTTGATTGATGGGGAATAGTTTTTTCAATACATAGGTATTTGTAAAAAATTCTAAATTAATGGTTAAATGTAAAAGACATTACTAAATTACTATTTGTAAATTTGCATCAACCACAATAAATTAAATTTAAAAGTAAGCCCTCATAATGCCAATAGAAAGGGTATTTTATCGAATTGAATAAAAATTTTTAAACATTAACATGTCAGAGACACAACTTCAATTTTGATAAAGTTTTCAAATCAGAAAGAATCATCATCATAAAAACGTATTTCGAATATTACAATTTAAATTGAATAAATAAATTGTTATCTATTTTTTAGGTATTGGATATGTGTGCAGCGCCAGGATCAAAAACAGCACAATTGATTGAATTTCTACATGCTGATGAAGACAAGATGCCCACGGGTGAGATAGCTTTTATAAATTTAATTTTTTAATATTATGCAATATGCAAGTTTACCATTCTAGCTGTAAAAAGTTTTAAGAGTCGTTAGGAATAATATGATGAATAAATCGTGTTTTAATTCAAGTGTATAAGATTTGATGGGTGATTTTATACCAGTTTTATTTTTAAACTAGCTGCTCCGCACGGTTTCACCCCCGTGGCTCCACTCCTGTTGGTCGTAGTGTAATGATATATAGCCTTTAGAAATGAGTCCTTCCTTGATAAATGAGTTATGTAACACCGAAAGAATTTTTCAAATCGGACCAGTAGTTCCCGAGATTAGCGCTTTCAAACAAACAAACAAACTCTTCAGCTTTATAATATTAGTATAGAATAGTTTTTTGGAACAAAGAATGTCTCATTCAACTAGAATATATTTGGACAAAAATATGAAGATAATTTACATTTTTTTTTTGTAATTTTTAGGCTTCGTAATAGCAAACGACGTGGATAACAGTAGATGTTACATGTTAGTACATCAAGCGAAACGGCTAAATTCTCCCTCAATTATCATTACGAACCACGATTCCGCTGTAATGCCCACACTCACTATAACTGATCCACAGGTAAGCTTTATAAATGTTATTTTTATTTATGTTTCGTGTTGGGTGTCCCACAAGGTTCTGTGCTTGGTCCCGTTTTATAAACTACTTATTAATGTGGTGAAAAAATGCTAACGTGGTTTTCTTTACTATAGATTTGTTTGTATATTTTCATAGTGGTTGAACTATAAAAAGTTGTAATGATGAATGAAACAAAAAGAACTAAAGCTAAATACTTAAATAGTAAAGAGAACTCGCTACTTAAGATATCAATGAAATTATTTGAAAATTAAACTTATTGAAGCAAAATAACAACATTTGGTTCATCTAAAACCTACTACTTATAGAGTAACTAACTGGCTAATGTCCGAAAAAATATTTTCATTTTCAAATTATTGATATAAAACTTCTATAAGCGTTATAGTTAAAATTTCAAAGTCGCGTTATGGCAATACCGTCACGTCATGGAGTAAGGCAATGAGTATCTTTGAATCTTGCCAAAGGAGTTTCACTTCTGACACGTGCGCTAAGCACACACGCTCTTTTTTTCGAATTAATAAATATTTTAACTTTTAGAACCCAGAAGCGACAAAACCACTGAAATTCGACCGAATACTGTGCGATGTGCCGTGTTCAGGAGACGCGACTTTACGGAAAAACCCCGATATTTGGCTCAAGTGGTCTACGGGCAATGGGAATAATTTGCATGGGTGAGATTTGCTATCTAATATACCTATTATTGGGAAAAATGAATACATTAGGTACATGTAATAAAATATTATCGGACATACACATTGCATTATTTGGGAATAAGTGACGCGATCGTAGAGTTTGTGAAAAACCAAACTCATCTTATAATGACAAAAATATTCCCAATTAAAAATATACGTCTCAGTTTTTTACATAATAAGTGTGCTCTTTGAAAATCGTCTACTTACCTTTACTTACTTACTTTTATTAGCTTAACTTTAATTAATTTTATCTTAATAAAAGATCGATCTATTATTATGGCTATTTTAGCATACTTACGACCACGTAAACATTTGACGCTTTCGTAGCCATTTTTGATTACTACATGCATATAATAATGTTTTAAATTATTTATTATTGCTATAATTGCCCTTGCTCATTTTTACGCCTATTATTTTTATGACATATTTTCAACAAGCACATTTCTAATTATATTACCAATATTCCACATTCCATAAATATTTATATTTCCAGCATCCAATACAGAATCCTCCGTCGTGGCTGTGAGCTCCTCGAGCTAGGAGGTTATCTCGTTTACTCCACCTGTTCTTTCAACCCCATAGAGAACGAAGCTGTGGTCCATAGACTGTTACAAGAGGCCGGGGACAGTGTGAGACTTGTCGATGTGGCTGAGAAACTGCCTGGATTGAAGTTTATCAAAGGTATATCTATACTTAATATTATAAAGCTGAAGAGTTTGTTTGTTTGAACGCACTAATCTCAAGAAATACTGGTCCGATTTGAAAAATTCTTTCGGTGTTGGGTAGCATTTATCGAGGAAGGCTAGGCTTTATATCATCACGCTAAGACCAACAGAAGCGGAGCCACGCGGGTGAAACCGCGGGGCGCAGCTAGTTACTTTATACCTTTAATAAACTTTAATTAAACTTGATGATATATAATATAGCCTGTAAGCCTTTCTGATAAATGGGCTATCTAACACCGAAAGAATTTCTCAATTCGGTTCATTAGTTCCTGAGATTAGCGTATTCAAACAAACAAACTGTACAGTTTCATAATATTGAGTAAAGATTATTGAAACAGTGAAAAAGGTTTATAAATAAAATGTACGAATTTGAAGTATCAACATTTCCATATCAAGTTTGAATGAAAAAAAAATTGGTTGTCTGTAAAGTCGGTTCACTGACGATAGTTGAACGTGACAACGTCCGATTGTGCTTCTTTGTCGCTCGTTCCGCGCTCTCGCTTGCACTTCAAGCCTTACATGGAACGCCTCAGAGCGAGGTAACGCCGCATGAGTCATGTTTTTTCGTGCGTGCAGCCGGCTCTATCGAATTATAAGACGTTGTCACGTCAAAAGAAAACTGTTATTGAAAAACAAATCAAAAGTAATTTCCAAAATTATTGTTCCCAGGTATGACATACTGGAGACCGGCATCAAAAGACATGGTGTTCTACGAGAAATACGAAGATGTACCGGAAAAATGGCAGACAGTGGTCAGACCGCAGATGTTCCCGCCAACTCCTGAAAACGCTGCTAAATATCACTTGGATAAGTGGTGAATAAATAAAATGAGCGTGTGTGCCGAGCACACGTGTCAGAAGTGAAACTTCTTTGACAAGATTGAAAGATACCAAAATAATCGCCCTATTCCATGACTTGATGGTATTGCCATGACGCGATCTTGAAATTTTACTCTCAATGCGCCGAAAAAAGTTTCACTTCAAAAAATAGTATAGCTTTCTACCCGCGATTTCGAATGCACTTTCAAAGGAAATTCCCAAGCTAATGAGATGTTTCACAGCGGAAAAAATTAGGCACAAAAACCTATATAAAGAAACAAAAATTTAAAATCATAAATTGCAAGTAGTAGTTATATGTAGAGCTCCCAAATTAAATTAAATACATATTACAATTATTATCAAGCACATTTCTAATTGGCTGGATTATTATCGCACAAATGACTTAACTATATAGTTAAATTATCTTATTTTTAGTGTTTATATTTTAAATCATTGCCAAGCATCATCAAAATTCGTTCAATGGTTTTCGCGTGTTTATGTCCGTTTATAATATTGCATTGTAATGCATATGTCTTATTATGTTATTATCTGCACTTTAAACTTTCAGCATAAGAATTCTACCCCATCATCAAGACACAGGCGGTTTCTTCGTTGCTGTATTCGAGAAAGTCAACCCTCTACCCTGGGAAAAAGACCAGAAAGATCAAAAAGAAGAGTCAAAAGAAGAAGTAGAGAAGAAAGAGCCGCCGAAGAAAAAGCGAAGACTGGGGGGATATAAGGAGGATCCGTTTGTGTTCTTCTCTGGGGAGAATGAAGACGTCTTTCCGTCTATTAAGGAGTATTATGATCTGAATGAATTTGACGCTTCCTGTTTATTGACCAGGTGCTTTTATTTTTTAATTTTGTTTATAATTCGACAGGATTTGTTACATAAAATACAGGATGCAAATCGGACTAAAAATTAATGGAGGAGCCAGGAGGATCCAGGACCCATCGTGAAATTTTCGACTGTATATGGTATTTAAATGAAACTTAAGTGAAACAGTTATGACGTCACAACATGGCGATGAGTCGATCCTATTCTTAGTTGGATCGCAAATTATTTACATATAAAAACTTTCCATTAAATTTCGATAAATGTCCAATATACATCCTCCGATAAGGAAAAGAAACAATTTTTTTTAATAACAAATTTTTTTTGGTAACTTAAAAATTAACAAACCATTTATTACAGATGCCACGTAGGTAAAAAGAAGAACATATACCTAGTTTCTCCTATCGTGAAAGATATAGTGAAAAGGAACGAAGCCAATATTAAAATAATAAACACAGGAGTGAAAACCTTCGTGCGATGTGATAATAAGAACATGACTTGCGCTTTTAGGTAAGTAACTTATTAAGTTATTATTGTCGAGCCAATTTAATAGGCAACATTTGACGTCTATCAATTTTATCTTCGAAGAGAGGTAACCTGCTTAAAAACATCGATTAAAGTGAATTAATCGATATGGACTTGAAACATTTGTCAATCGAACTTGAAACACATTTATTAATTTATGATGATTTTTATTCACAAGTAATCAATGCATTCGATTCTAGATGTCAGATTTCGATTTTTAGAGTAACGTCACTGGTATTTAAAAATAAAAAAAGTTTATTGACACAAAATTGTAGCGACGTCAGTACTTTAATTCAGAAATTGTTTATTATGTTTAGAATGGTTTATCAGTAAAATGAAATGTTAAAATTACTTGTATCGGTTATTATTATTATAAATATGTAATCGTAATTGAATAAAGTTAAGCAAATGTGCAGTTCTAACAAAACGAAATATCATGTTATTCTATGTCGTCGTTCCTAGGTTACGTTGTTTAATTTTGTTGAACTGTCAAATGTTGCCTATTAAAATGGCTTTACGTAACTTAAAGGTGTATAGAAATTGTAGTAAGTATGATCATATGGTATTTTTTTCTACTTAAACATAGGACTTATCTTTACTATGTATATGTTGTGTTAATGTTTGAAGTATATTGTATCGTTCATTAGAAAACTCTGCCTAATACACTCGTAGGCAGAGTTTAGCTTCAGACAATTTTCGAGCATGATTGTGAGATTTTCATCAGGATACATGATCGTTTATTTCTATTTTTTTGTTTAGATTCTGGTATTGTTAATACATATTTCTCAAATATAATATTTATTTTAATGTATAAAATATATTAATTTCTAGGTTATCCCAAGAGGGGTTACAGAGTATAGTCCGGTACATAGGTCCCAAAAGACGAGTGCAAATACTAAAAGAAGATCTAATAGTTGTTCTACAGAACGATGACGTCAGCAACCCCCCACATTTGACCATGTTCTCGGAACACACGCAGAAACTTGTTAAGGATTTACGTAAGTGTTTTTGATTATATGAAGTTTTTTTTCTATATGTGTAAATCTCTTTATTTGATTTATTAATTAAAAACATAAGTGCCTGGTCAGTTCTGTACTTTGAATTCATTTAGAAGAATATTTGTGACTGTATTCTATAATACACAATATTGGAGCCACCATAGGTTATTTAAGTGTAAATTTATTAAAAAAAGTTGTCTGTCAGTTTCTGGGAAACGACTTTAACGATCTCGATGAAATTTAGAAGGCAGGTTTTATTGTTGGCAATAAACTAAATAAATTTAATGATAATATATTTTCTCTGTAAGTGACATAAATTGCAAGTTTTTGAGAAATAATTAACCTTAAAATCTTCAGGACCATTTTCGAGACACCGTCAGCCATATTCTGCTCATAATTTTTTGCGAATAAAATACCCACTAAAAACGTTTTTTGAAGTGAAACTTCTTTATCGGGGTTGGAAAAAAATTTAGTGTAACATTTTTTCGTTACGCGTGATATTTTTCCGTTATACGCCATCTTTTTCTTATCCCTACCACGCGTGATTCGACATATTTCTGTAAAGTTGCATATAATAAATTATTTTATGAAAAATAAGGTCATAAAGAAGTTTCACTTCTTACGTGTGTACACTAGTACACGCACACATTTTTTCTTATATTTGGCACGTTCTTTTTCATGTACAGCATCAGGTAGCTGCGTACTAGAATACAACGATGAAGGCATGGATCTAAAACTAGTTGGTTGGCGCGGCGTTCACTCCCTTCGGGCGTACACGGCTTCGTCTGATACAGTACATTATCTGAGATTGTTAGGCGCTGATTATAGTAAATATGGTGAGTATTGTTAAAGTATTTGTGTCTTCAGTTAGTCTTCTTAAAGCACTTTTCAATCGTCTAATCAAAATTGTCAAATATAATAATATTATAAAAAAATAACAGAGAAAGTTCTTCGCCTCATGTCTGTCTATTCGCGATAAACTCAAAAACTATACATAATGCAAAAAAAGTCGTTCTGTTTTCAAAAAAATCCTACTAATATTATAAATGTGAAAGTTTGTGAGGATGTGTGTGTGTGTTTGTTACTCTTTCACGCAAATACTACTGAACCGATTACAATGAAATTTAGCACATATATAGAGGGTAACTTGGATTAACACATAGTATAGTTTTTATCCCGGAAATCCCACGGGAACAGGAACTATGCGGGTTTTCCTTTGAAAACGCGGGCGAAGCCGCGGGCGGAAATGTAGTTTTATATAAAATCGAAAATATATATTCCAACTGAATATGCACGTTAAACAAATTACAAACTTGACAAATTATAACTTCGTCTTAACTATCAGCTCTGTTTAAATATAATTTTCGTTATATTTGTTTCATAAATAAAATATAGTAATATAATATACCAATAGAATCTATTAGGTATACCAAAATGTCCAATTTATCACAATTCTTTACAATTTTTCTTAATACAAATAATAATTTCGCAGATTTAAACAAATTCAAAAAAACAGAAGTTCCAGAAAATTCTGAAGCGACAGAAAACACAGAAGATATTGCAATGGCGGGAGATGGTTCAAACGAAATTGAACCTAACGGAGTTAACGAGAGTAAAGGAGATGTAGGGAAAGAAGTTAGTAAATAAGATTCAATTTTGTATGACATTTATTAATTATATTTGTTATATTATAGTAATATTTAGTTGGTGTTTTTATTTTTCTCATTAATAGGAAAGATAATGGAATGTACTAGAGTAAATTATAAATAACGTGTGTAGAATGTATACAACTTACTGAAAAAAAAGGTATAACTACAGTCTACAGGACTGTCAAGTATCATCAAAATCAATGTTTATTTGGATTATTTTTCCGACCCAAATATCGACCAATAGAATTGCACCATCCGACGTCACGTGGTACAACCTACATGATATTATACTGATAATTTTTTGAAAATTTTCTCTGATCGACATCAAACTGACAGGTTCAATTCAATTGTGAAATTATTGGCCGACATTTGGGACGGAAAAATAATCTCCCGAATACCACACGAGCTTCAAAATTATCTGGCATTTCCCTCAAGGTTCCCTGCAAACAAATAAAGTCGTCAAGTTTTTCAGGAAAAATCACTCGCGCTTCGCGCTCGTGATTTTTTAACCTTGACTAAAAACTTGACTCCTTCATTTGTTTGCAACGAACCTATCGGAAAATACCCGATAATTTTGAAGCTCTTGTGGTATTATAAGTGAATATTGCACAAAATTTAACTGTCATAAATAGTAGAAAATATCCGATTGAATTACTATATTTTTATAACAACACACACTTTCAATAATTCGCTTAACTCCATAAATTGCCTATTTTAATGTAGGCTATCTTTAATTATTTGCCTGGATAAACATAATATATTGCTCTAACTAAATAAAGACAGGGTATCATTAGTATCTTATTATCAATAAAATAAAACACAATTCAAATTAAAAACGTTTATTTCAACCTCGCTGTTCAGCGATAACAAACAATTACAAAATAATATCTAATACAAACAATATACTTAGGCTTCTTATCGTTAAAAAAAATGGCGGGAGAAATTATAAAAGCGCCATTTTAACAGCAATCGTCATGAATACAGAAAAAAAATTCAAACTGTCAACTCAAATGATTAATAAAAAATTATAGTAGGTAATGCTATCCCCTTCTGTCATACAGAAACGAGTTATGGTAAGAAAAGGACAGATTGAAAATTTGTGCTAATTTTTGGATAGGTTTCAGCAACACAACAATAAACAAAAATGTTAATACAATTACGGTTAATTTATTTTAGACAGAACGTAACCAAATATTCACAAAATAAATAAATAAAATATAATAATCTGAAAGTACTAAAAAAGCATTTCCTGTGCATATATAAGTACAAAATTGCTGTATCCCTTAACCTTCTACCTAAATTAAGACTAACTGTGCAGGCTGTAGAAAGTGAATTTAACATTTATCATCGGAATTTTGGCGCTGGTTACCATCGCATATAACCAATAGCCCGGTTTACACGCACACTCTTTACCGCGTGATTGAGTGCGCGGGATTGAACGCGGGAAAGCACGCGCGCTGAGGAAAGAGGAAAGATTGTGCGTGTAAACGATAATCGCGCGCGATTGAACGAAGGAAAGCATGGCGCGTTGGAGTGTGTGCGGAGTGGACGCGCAATCTCGTTCTCTCTGTCATCGTTTAAATGCTCGCTCTTTCCCGCGTGAAAGCCGAATCGCGCGCGAAAGAGCGTGCGTGTAAACCGGGCTAATGAGAATCCTTCGTATATCAAATCGTGTCAATTGTATAGAAACCAGTGGCAAAATATTATACATATATTCAATACAAGATACACTCCTAATTCACACTTGCATTTAATTCAAAATTCAATTCATTGCTCTCAGTCCATCATTAAATTTTGAAAATATACTAATTTAAAAATATCTTAAAATATGCTACTGCTTTACATTTAACGTATAACGTATCATTATTTAAAGGCGTTTAATACTCGAGTGAATAAATACAATAAAATACTTTATTATTACCAATTGAGCCAAACTGATCTCCTGCTGATTAGTGGTTACCATTTACAACCAACGTATATATAATAACATTACCATTTTTACATCGCCGATGCAAAATGGTACAGTAAGTCCTACAGTTAATACTTTTTTTACGAATAACATTCACATATTTGGCCATTTTCAAACATTAGTCCGTGATTAGTCCCATAATCCATATTCCAAAATTTAATGTAATTATGTGTTTTTATTAATTAACGTGCATGTTAACTTACTGGCCCAAAAATTTTTTAATGAAAGAAAAAACAGCAACTCTTCCCGCGAAAATTTGAAATCGCGAGAAGACGTGCTCACTTTACAGAACGAAAAAAAATCAAAGAAAAGCGCGCGTGCTAATGTCAATGTCACATTGATTGTTGTTGCCATGTTGGTACCACAGAGCGCAGATAAACGTAAATGAAGTACATACCATACAAGAATAAATTCGCAATTCAACTTTTTATTTACAATTAATTCGAGAATTAATGGCATTTTTAGGAGTTGAGGTGAGGTTGTGCATGCTAGGTTGTTATTTATATTTATTTATTTATTAATTAAAGTTCATACAAACACCGTTAATTTAAGTAACACAAACAGAAATAATATAGCGACTTTAAACCCAGACTGTTTCATTGAAGACAGATAAACGGTTTTAAAACGCGATTATTCATTGTATCTGGAGTCTGGACATTGACATTTTTTATTATTACTTAAAAATAATTGAGTCTTGAGATTACATAAAAATATCATTACGTGTCTAAAATATAGCAACCGAAACAATTTAAAAAAATAACTCGTTTTTAAATCGTAACTGCAATCGAACTAAATTGTCAAAGTAAGCACGAACAAATATCATTTTGTTAATTTCCGTTAAATAAATTACAAAATAATCCATTTTAGCACTAAATAATTGAAAACAAATAATTTAACAAAGTCCTATTAACGAAAATATACAACCCATAACAATTTTCCTTTTTCCCGTTGTTTATACTGGTCATGAATTATTTTTTAACGTTTTAAACTGTTCACTGTTCAGGCATAAATCTAATCTCAGTTTAACGAATATGAAGCAAATTCACAGCAACTATAAGAAAAATAAACACTTATTTACAAAATGTACTTTCATAAATGCATTCTGGTGCTCTTATTATTAATCTACTAATACTAAAAGTTTATTTTCGTTTCACATTTTCACAACTTTCATACATCTTTTTCTAAAAGAAGCTAATAAACTCAAGATTACCAAATACATTTATAGAAAGAGAATAAAATATTAAAAAAAATTGGTTGTTTGTAAAGTAGGTTTACGATCGAGATGTTTACGTGATAACGTCTTATTGGTGGCAGCGCTCGAGATGAGACGGGAGATCGGTCCGTCTCTTTCTCGTTATACCTGCGATCGCGCTCGTGAGGTTTTGGTGTGACACAAGTTTCTGAACATGTCACCCGACTAAAAAGATTTTAAAAACGTTATCACGTTAAAATATAATATAATGTCGCGTTGCAAATCATTCCATATAGGTACGTTTACATAAAAATACAACGTTAAATCATGACCCTAGAAGTTATGTTTTACTCTCTACACTATAAATTAATTACCCTGAAAAAAAATCAATTTTGCTATGTATTACTTATGTACCTACTCCGTAAGTAACCAATTAACTGGTATCTTTGTTTCAACTAGAATGGCATATAAATTATAATTACAACGTATCGCAGATCATTATGCAAATGTTAACTATGTATGGACAAATGTTAGCATATGCATAAGTTATATATGGGATCGGTTCTAATCTATGTATAAATAGGTACTAAGTACTAAATCTAACAATTATTACCAAGCTAACCCATCTGCTTTTTTTTTCTTTTTCACAATTGTCTATGCCATGCTATACCTAACAATCTATTTCAGGATTTACTAGTAAATATAAAAAAACTACTTATAATTTTAATTTAATACTGCATTAAATTAAATGTAGGTTTAAATTCATTGAGGTATTATTACTACGTAGTACATAGTAAATCACTGTATAAATTATAATATTTTTATATAGGTAGGTTAAGACTTACAAGTACAAGGAAAACCGAAAAAGTATTAAAAAAATCTCGGATGAGACGGGAATATTTGTTTGAGTAAGTGTTTCTCAAAAATATTCTACAAAATTAAATTTGTTCCATGAAAAAGATGTTAGGTATAGTTTCTGATTCAATGACCGCGACCCAGTATCACAGGGGTGATGTGGTTTATCTACCCTATTTAAATTTAGTAACACTACTTTTAATTACTAGAAATTTTCCCTATTAACCTATACTACGTCCTACTTATGGTTTAAAACATTAAAAGTTGTTCTTTTAAATACATCGCTTCTCATTCATGACAACTATAAACAACGTGAAAGTATTGCTTGATAATCCGATATTATACTTATTTAACATTGAATAATACCTAAACTTATTTAGAAAAATTACTGATACTATGGGACGGGGATTAGTATAATATCTATGGTCAGAATAAATACAGATTAAAAATACAAGCGAGTTTTCCCGCGCTGTCACTTAAAAATATGGCACGTCATTTCAAACAATAATTGAAAAGTTTTGCAGCCAGTTTCTGAATTGATTATTTTATAAACATTTTAGGATATGCACATGAAAATTTAGAATGAAATGATGCTCTGATTACCAATTTCTTAATAATATTTAACACTTCATATTTTAAGTTGTTATTTCTTTAGATAAGATTAGTTCATAAAGTACCAAATTGTTTGAAATAGAATTCGAATTCCAAAACAAATCACTATAGTATTCTTCTCAGTTCAGAAACAAGCTGCAATTTTACATTACAAATAATTAATAACTAAAGGTTAATGAAGCTTAATAATCTTAATAATTTATAATCGTTTTTAAACGCAAACTGAGCATTGTGCGTGACGGAATAATATCGTGTGGACGGTAAAATACGGACTCGAAAATAAGACGGTTAGGAATTGACATTGAGGTTAGTTTTTCATTTAGTTTATTAAAATAATAATAAAGTGTCAAAATTAACATAATTTTAATACACACATCCTATACATGCTATAGTATAGAATGTATATTGACATTCTGTTCTGTTCTGAATACATGTTTGTATTATGTTTTTCGTGATAGAATAGGTGCGACTTTCCAAACGGATTTGAATTTGTATAAAGCTACGTCCACACTGGCGGCCTTTTTAGTACAAGACGAGTTAAAAATCGTCAATACACATATCTGTATTGTTTGTTATGTAAGCAGAATGCAGATAAACAGATAAAACATTTATAAATTGTAATTCGGACATTTTAAATAAATGTAATAGAGGAATTAGGCTTAGGCTTGGTGTTATAAGCTACCGCAAGTATGGCCGTTTACGCATTCTATAAAACACAACTTTAAGTTTTGCTTGTGCCGATCACAACTTTCACATATTCAACACAGTTAGGTATATAAAAAAGTAAAGTAAGATTTATAAATCGAACTGAAAATTAATACACACTTTTGATATTAAAGTTTTCACTCATAGAACACCAGGTGAAGATGATGATGATGAAGTAACTGAAGAACAAATTACGAAGATTGTGTTAGTCGCGGATTCCTTGGACATTGCATTAGATGCCTCTGCCAGGGAAGATCCCGGGCTAATACGTTTGTGAAGCAATATGGGCATTTCCATTCATCCAGGCCAAGAGCTGCAAATCAAAATAATATGCATAAAATAATAATGTATAGAGAGAAAAAGATGGCAGAATTGTAAATACCATAAGTAAACGATACCTATAGATGATAATATTAGGTTATGATATCAGCAGATCAATATGAAAAATAAGTTCCTTTTGCCCTCCCAACCACATTTAATATATCTTGGAATTGAATTTAAATTGTGTACGCTACGACTGTGGGTTTTTTTCCAACATATCTTTACTGAGTATTGAAACCAAATAAGCAATGTTCGAAAGATATTCTAACTCAGAACCAAAAAAAAAATTAATCAACTTACGGATGCAGTTCGCATGATAATCGCTCTCATCAGTTCGTAGAGCGGCGCCGCATTTCTGACAAGCTTTCCATAGACCTTCACTCATAGAGCACTCCTCTGAAATCACATGATACAATGAAATGTTGTTACTGGACACATGGGCGTAGCTAGCCATGGGCACAGGGTGGGGCAAAAAAAAACCGGCCAAGTGCGAGTCGGAGTCGCGCACCGAGGGCTCCGAACAAACATACTTTATATTATGTTGATAATTTCAAGACTGTGTTCACGATGTAGGTTTTGTTTCCCTTGCGAATGTCGAAATTTGCGATAATTTGCAGCATTAAACGGCTGTATCTTTTGATTTTCATTTTTTCGCAGCTATAAGAGACCGTAGACTTGAGTATTCGATATAAATTTCAGCTTGATACCTCCCACGCGTTCCTGAGGAAAAGGGTGTTGACAGACAAAAATAACTTTTTTTCAAGAACGCATGGCGGTATCAAGCTGAAATAATAATGAATAAATCAACACAAAAGATACAGTCGTTTATGTTGCAAATTTCATCCCTAATTTATACATATAATAAATCTGTAGAAGGGTCAATTCTGTACATTGAAAATATTGAAAAAATAAATAGCAGGGGGCGTTACTGGATCGGTACCAAACCCAAATATGTGATTAAAAAAATTTTGTCCGTCTGTATGTTCAGGCATCACGTGAAAACTAACGGTTCGATTTCGATGAAACTTGGTATAATTATACCTTATTATCCTGGGCATAAAATGGAATACTTTTTATCCTGGAAAAATACGTAGAAAAAAAATCATAATTTTTCTTAATTTTTCCGCACGGACGGAGTCGCGGGCGGAAGATAGTACAATAATATGATTCCTTTTTATCCTAAACATGTCTATGTAAATGGAAAAATAAACCATTTCAAATCTTAGAGCATTAATCTAATTTAATAATGTCTACCATTTTAAACTTAATTGCTCTAAGTTTAAAATGGTAGACTGTTGCCGCAACAAAATCGTGCAGAACGGAGCGTTGCGACTGCGTCATCGCATCGTCACGTCGCGGCGCCGTGCGATTGGCCGCGGATTGACCCCACTGTCCTCTACGACATCAACTCGCCACGCAACCGCTGAGCAGGACACTCCCTCACTAAAATTAATTCTACCAAACGCACTCTGTAATTTTAAATATTAAACTATATACGCACAAGTTTATTGTCTTCTTCTTTCGTCGTCAACATTTTCTGGACCTTCGACACCGGATCACATCCTGGATTTTGGAGACGCAATCGGCGAAGAAGTAGCAAAATTACAGTGCAGTTTGGTAAGACGGCCAGCTAATTTATCCAACCCTGTAAAGCTTCATCTGAGTGATACTGTGCTTTGTATATTCCAGAGCTTTTGGTGTTGCTTGCCTCCTCACGTGCTTTTACGCAGCCGAAGAATCTGCTTCACGTGGCACGTAAGTACTTGTAGCTTTTTACTTCAGTCATTATGTCTCTTTCTGAGCAAAAGGAGCTTAAGGATTTGAGGAAAAAAAGGGGGTTAATCAAATGTAGGCTAACGAATTTTAAGAAATATGTTTCGTCTTTTGAAAACGTGGATCTTGATACACATCAAAGGGCAGAACTAAAATTACGTATACCAGGTGCACAAAGTTTAATGAACGATTTCAACCAAGTACAAAGTAAAATCGAAGATCTTGTCCCGGAGTCAGAAACGGATAAACTCATAGAATCACGCGTAGAGTTTGAGAGGGAATATTATGTTGTCCTGGCGATGCTGGACTGCATGGTAAACCCAGATAATTCCGAGGATAGATCTAATAAATCCATTGACTGTTCCTTAGCGCACGACCATACGACCTGTAACAATTTTAATAACGATTCAGTAAAATTACCGACTATTTCTGTACCTAGCTTTGACGGTTCACATGAACACTGGGTAGAATTTCGCGACACGTTTTCATCCTTAATTCACAATTCGAAAACAATACCACCGGTTCAAAAATTCCATTATTTAAAGGCGAGTTTAAAAGGCGATGCCAAAATCGTAATAGAAAACGTAGAATTTTCATCCGAAAATTATATGGTTGCATGGGAGCTTTTATTACACCGTTTTAATAACACGCGATTGATAGTGCAAAGTCACATTAAAGCAATATTTTCACTTCAAAACGTCTCAAGAGAATCGGCTATTCAATTACACAATTTAATTGATACAGTTTTAAAAAATTTACGTATTCTTAAAATTTTAGGAGAACCCACGGAATACTGGGACACTTTGATTATTTATATCGTAGTTTCAAAGTTAGATCCTACCACTGAACGCGAGTGGGAACAATATAAAAACACATTTTATAAATTACATAAGGACAAAATTATTAAACTAAACGATTTATTAGAATTCATTAAAGAAAAAGCCGATTTATTAACTACACTATCCGTAAATCACAATAAACCTAGTATTTCAAATAACTCAAATAAATTTTCTACTTACCAAAATAAAAATTCATCATCCAAAATTCATTGCAACATAGTTTCGGATAACAAACAATCTAAATCGCAATCCAATAAGTCGCGCAGCCATTACAAGTCATGTTTGCTATGTAACGAAAGGCATCAGCTGTATTCATGCCAGAAGTTTCTCGACTTATCTCCGCAACATAGGGTTAATTTCATAAATGATAAAAACTTATGCATTAATTGTATGCGCCCAGGTCATTTAGTTGGTACTTGTCTTTTTGGTCCGTGTAGAAAGTGTGAACAAAAGCACAATAGTTTACTTTGTGATGCAATTAAATTATCACCAATTAAACAAAATACAGTGACGTTAACTACGTACGAGCACCCCTCGCTTACTTTATACGCATCCCGTTTCAGTGGTTTCAGTAGATAACGCACACATGCAACTTCAATGTATTAATCACGCACAAACCGTTATGCATACAAAGGATGACAATTCTTCGCAACAGATTGTCATATTGTCTACGGCGATAGTTGAAGTATATAATGAATCGGGTGAGTATTATTGCGCACGCGCAGTTCTAGATAGCGGAAGCGAGCGATCCTTTATAACGCAATCGTTTGCAAATAAATTAAATATACGAATATTACAGTCCACTCAACATATTCACGGTGTAGGTAATTCTATTACGCAATGTTCGCAATCTTGTAACATTGAAATTAAATCGCGCGACGGGAGCTTCACTGCCCGTTTTCAATGTTTGATTTTGCCCCAAATTACATCAAAATTGCCTACAACCACGGTTAATTTAAATCAATTTAATATTCCTCACAATTTATTGTTAGCTGATCCCAATTTTTACGAAAGTCAACCTATTGATTTACTGATCGGTGCTGATTTATTTTGGGAATTAATAACTGAAGGAAAAATGCGCCTGAAAAGTGGTCCTTTCCTTCAAAACACCAAATTAGGTTGGATAGTGTCAGGTGCAATTAAATCTTTTCCGTATACTAGTAATAAAAAATTATCACATATTAATTGTAATTATTCGACATTATCCACGGAAGATGATTCACTCGATAAGTTAGTTAGGAATTTCTGGGAATTAGAAGAATTATCCGCGCCTAGCAATAAATTACAGCAATTATCGAGCGAAGATAATATTGCTTGTGAGGAACATTTTATTCGCACAACACGTCGACTTTCCGATGGTCGTTTCTGTGTTTCAATTCCGTTGAAACAATCACCTGAGTTATTAGGTAATACACGCGCACAAGCTGAACGTCGTTTTTACGCGTTAGAGAAACGTCTTCAGCAAAATACTAATTATAAAAAGATGTATTCTGATTTTATACAGGAATATATTAATTTAGGTCATATGAGTCTCGTCAATACGTATGGGAATCCGCACTATTTCCTACCGCATCATGGTGTGTTTAGGGAGCACGCCACCACAACTAAATTACGCGTAGTTTTTGATGCGAGTATGAAGTCTAGTTCCGGCGTATCATTAAACGACATACAAATGATTGGACCTGCTATTCAAGGTGACTTGATTTCTATTTTATTACGTTTTCGCGAGAATAGGTATGTTGCATGCGCTGACATTGAAAAATTTTACAGGCAATTGAATATTGCTGAAGATCAGCGTGACCTGCAGCTGATCTTGTGGCGGGATGATCCCTCAGAGCCGCTGAGGGTGTACCGACTCAACACCGTGACGTACGGAACGGCATCCGCACCGTATCTAAGTTGTAGATGTTTAAAGGAATTAGCCAAACACTCGAATATTCCGTATGTAGCCGATACTATTAATAATTGTTTTTACGTTGACGATCTCATAGTTTCATCGAATTCTATATCCGAATTAGAAAATATTTGTAAAGAAACTAGTAGTCTTTTAGATTCAGCATGTATTAAATTACGAAAATGGATTTTTAGTCATAATTTAAATTTAATTACGCCTAGCGTTAATGAATCGCAAACACACGATCTATGTTTACTGAATAAAACTTGTAACAATAAAACTTTAGGTATCGGATGGAATAGTCTCGATGATTATATTTATTATTTCACACAAATTATACAAAAGAGTGAAGTAGTGACAAAACGTATTATTTTATCGTGTGCTTCACAAATATACGATCCGCTAGGATTATTAAGTCCGTTTATTACTATCGCAAAGCATTTATTACAAAGATGTTGGTTGTTAAAATTGACGTGGGATGAATCGGTTCCTAACGAAATTTCGCAAATATGGGATAAGTTTATAAATGGATTATCTTTTCTTAGTAGTTTACGAATACCGCGTCACGTTATGTGCATTGATCCAGTGCGAACCGAACTACATATATTTACCGATGCTTCACAGGTCGCGTACGGAGCTTGCGCATACGCTCGTACGATCAATGCAACAGCTGATGTCACAGTGCGCTTGATATGTTCGAAGGGTAAGATCGCGCCGACTAAACCTACAACTATACCTAGATTAGAGTTGTGTGGTGCGTTGTTAGGTGCACGATTATATTATAAGCTTATTGGATCACTGCGTTCAAATTTTGATAAAATTGTATTTTGGACAGATTCAACTATCGTTTTAGGTTGGTTAGGTATGCCTATTAATTTATTAAAACCTTATGTTCAAAATAGGACGGCAGAGATTCACGAGCTGACCAAGGAACATCCATGGCGTCACGTCGCAGGCAAGGATAATCCAGCCGATTTAGTCTCACGCGGGCAAAGTCTAGAAGCGCTTAGCTCCTCATCTTTATGGTGGGAGGGTCCGTTATTTTTACATAATGTACATTTTGAATTGTCCGATTTAAAACATTCCAAATTAATTAATACAGATTTACCGGAAATTAAATCTACAAATATTTGTTGTCACATAAGTAATAATTTAAACGATAATTTAATTATTTTTTCTCGATTTTCACAATATAATAGACTTAAACGCGCAGCTGCTTATGTATTACGTTTTATTAATAACGCGCGAAATAAAACTAATAAGTGGACAGGTTTATTATCAGTCGAGGAATTAAATCGTGCTGAATTAACGTTAGCAAAGTTGAGTCAACAGGAATCGTTTCCCGATATTTACTATGCGCTTAAAAATAATAAAAATATAACGAATATATCAGGCTACAATCAAATTTCTAAATTAAATGTATTCTTTGACGCAAATAATAATTTAATTCGTGTAGGTGGGCGTATTCAAAATTCGACAAATTTTAGTTTTAATAAAAAATTTCCTATTTTAATCGCAGCTAATCATCATTTTTCACTTTTGCTTTTTCGGTTCGAGCATGAACGTTTACTCCACGCCGGGCCACAGCTTCTACTGTTTACGCTCAGAGAGATGTGGTGGCCGGTCGGCGGCAGAAACCTCGGTAGGAAGGTGGTACATTCGTGCATGCGCTGCGCACGACTGCAACTGACTACGGTCGCGCCTATAATGGGGAATCTACCGCAGGAGCGTCTGGACCTAGGTTATCCGTTTATACGTTGTGGTGTCGACTACGCTGGCCCAGTGTTCACGTTGAATCGTAAAGGCAGAGGTGCTAAGTTACAAAAATCGTACATATGCTTATTTATATGTTTTGTTACACGCGCGGTTCACTTGGAACTTGTTAGCGATCTATCGTCGGAATCATATCTATTAGCTTTGAAACGTTTTATATCGCGGCGAGGTAAACCCGTGACTATCTTTTCTGACAATGGGAAGAATTTTGTCGGTCTCATGAATGAGTTCAAAAAATTTTTAGCTACCTGTTCTGATGAAATTAAAGCATATGCAACTTCGCAAAATATTAATTTTAAAATGATACCTTTTTACGCTAGTCATTTCGGGGGATTGTGGGAAGCTGGAGTAAAAAGTTGCAAGCACCATCTCAAACGTGTAGTAGGTAACGCACATTTAACGTTCGAGGAGTTTAGCACAGTATTGACCCAGGTTGAAGCTGTCCTGAACTCCCGTCCTTTGACCCATCTTTCCACAGATCCCAATGATTTCCTTCCACTTAGCCCTGCACATTTCCTGGTTGGTCGTCCGCTGACTGCACCTGTAACGGCTGAGCTGCTATACGACGTGCCTGAGCTTCGTCTCCCGAGGTTCCAGAGGGTGGAACAAATACGCCAGCACTTTTGGAATCGTTGGTCCAAAGAGTATGTCTCCGAGATGCAAACGCGAACCAGATGGCACCAGCACAAGGGGGAGCTCAAGGAGAACACGCTCGTTCTCATTAAGGACGACCGATTGCCGCCGTTGAAGTGGAGCTTGGGGCGCATCCACGCGACATATCCGGGGAAGGATGGAGTAGCACGAGTGGCCGACATTCGTACTGCAGACGGCATCGTGCGTCGGGCGTTCACTAAAATTTGTCCGCTTCCTTCACCAGATAGCTGATTCTTCGCTTCGTGGTCGACAGTTCGTTGGAACCAGCACGTTCCAAGGCCGGGAGCATGTTGCCGCAACAAAATCGTGCAGAACGGAGCGTTGCGACTGCGTCATCGCATCGTCACGTCGCGGCGCCGTGCGATTGGCCGCGGATTGACCCCACTGTCCTCTACGACATCAACTCGCCACGCAACCGCTGAGCAGGACACTCCCTCACTAAAATTAATTATTCTACCAAACGCACTTTGTAATTTTAAATATAAACTTTATACGCGCAAGTTTATTGTCTTCTTCTTTCGTCGTCAACATAGACATAACACAGTAAATAAAGCAATTAACCTCGCACTTCCGATTCAATTTCAATTTTGTTTTAGGTTAAGGGTCACTTATTGACCATAAAAACACAAAATGCTGATAGATACAGGTGGAGCTTTGCTCGCAATCTTATAGTTTTTGACCGATCTCTCGAAAACTATCCACTTTAGGGCAAAAGTTACATAGACTTTTTTGTAGAAAATGAAATTTCGCATCTTTTATATTCTGTTAACTTTTTTGTAAAACTTACTGCTTACGGTTTATGGACTATTTAATGAACCGGTTTATCTTTTTTGGTTAATAACTCGTAAAATATTGGATTAATCAATAAAATGCATGTATGTAGTTTTTAGATAACTTTACTCTATACAACTTTTGTTTGTTGTACGTTCAATGTACGTAAGAAATGCCGCCGCTCGGCGGGTGACGTGGCAGGCCAAAAGTTTTTTACGAATGTAATGAAAACGAAGAAGAAATTTCCAATGCAAGTGGATTTTTGATTTTTTTTTTTACATAAATAGAAATTTTTTTAATACATTTTTTTAAATATTTTCCTTTCATTTCCTTTTATTTTATTCTTGCATCCGAATATAAAATAACTACTCAATATTATTTAGTTGTACGAAATATATACGAAACATACATACCTTGAAATTTTCTATTTTTCGCCCGGTAATCCAACATTAAACGTTAAATAACTCAAAAAGCATTAGAAAAAAAGTTTCAAATAAAGTAATCCTAAAAAATGGATATATGCATTTCATTGATTAATCCAATATTTAAAGAGTTACTTGCCAAAAACGATTAACCGGCTCATTAAATAGGCCTTAAATCGTAAACGGAAAGTTTTACAAAAAAGTTTACACCGTATGAGAAAAGTAAAATTTTACTATCTTAAAAAAAATTCAAATATTTTTTGCCTTAAAGTAGATAGTTTCCGAGATATCAGCCAAAAACTTTTATTTTAAATTGCGAGCCTAGCTCCACCTGGATCTGTCAGCTTTTTGTACTTTTATGGTCAGTAAGTGATCCTTAACCTAAAACAAAAGTGAAATTGGATGGGAAATTTAGTGCGAATTTGGCTAAATAAAAACAGCTTTATTAAATGGGGTAATAGTACTACACTACTTTTTCTGTCACCAAAGGTGGTTTAAATCATGCAACATAGAAGCGCAAGCTTTTTGTGTCGACTGACAACTTTCGAGTGAGAATTTTTTAACGGATATTAAGTTCGGTACCTAGATAATTAAGTTTTTTAGATTTGGTTAGGTACCTTCCAGGTCAGAGCCAGGGTGGGGCAAGCGCCCCACCCTGCCCCACCGTGGCTACGCCCATGACTGGACAGAACAGTTTAAGTTAGGCTCCAAGCAGAGTAATATTCAGAGATTTAAAAAAAAAATTATTTGAGTTCAGTATGTTTTTAAAACTTGCAAACTGGAAAGAAAGTTGTGGTGGATTCAAAACCAGATCTTCAATTAAACCAAAATGTGGAACCTCTGATTATTTTTTGAAGAATTTGTTGAATAAGACATATGAGATTTATTTGAAGATAATAGGCGAAAGTCCACAGGTGATCGCTTACCATCAAACCACTTCCGTATCTACAATATGAAACAAGTTAAATAAAAACACTAAGCTTGGCCGGTTACCATCAAGCTTACAACCAGCTCTACCTGTTACATATAAAATAAAATAAAAAGCACAATTCCTCACCCAGTAAGTGTGTGTGCAGCGCACGCGCTTCAAGCGCGAGGCGGCAGTGTGGACACCGCGCGAGCACGATGCAGCGCCGCCAGTAGTGCGTCTCTAACGCAGCTGCACGCACGCGCCGACCGCACCACGTGCATGACGTGCTGTTTTTAAATAACTGTTGTTAACTACCAATGATATTATAAGTAATAATGGGTAAATAAATAAATAGATATAAATGTAATAGACCAACTCAATATAAAATCATCAAAAACGGCACACTAACGTACACACGATTAGATGTCAAAGAAAGATGACATGATTCAACTATCGTGAGTGAAAAAAATAGAATAAAAGTAAAATTTCGCTATTAAATTAGTCAAATTGCATGCATTTTAATCACATATAGGTACATACTTGCAAACCGGTTCAGGGGTTGTCTCTGTGCTTGCTTCCATGCCGACCGCCTCATATACATCGAAATGAGTCTCGTTCACTTGTTGTCGTCTTCCTAACGAAATTATACAATTATTTATAGGCATTTATCTAAAAATAGATAATAAGAAGAACAATGTTATCACTATAAATACCTGGGCTATAATATCCACTCTCGTCCATTTGGCTGTGATCATCCAAGTGCATGTTTCTGACCCCAGCTACTAATTTTGGTGACTCTAGACCAGTATCTCTAAAGTAATCTGCTCTCAATTTTGGGGAATCTAGACTTCTATCAGAATCTCGTAAATCCATTCTGGAAAGCTGAGGAGAATCTATAGGCAGGGAATCCAAACTTCTGAGTTCGTTTTTAGAAGTTTTTGGAGAGCCTAAAGTTGGTGAATCTCTGTATTCTAGATGTAAGGGTTCATAAACTGTAGCTGGACGCTCTTTTAGGTTAGGCTTTGAGGGGTCGTGGTCGTAATGTATCATGGAATGGCGATTCTCGAAGTTTCTATTTGATCGACGGTATATAACTTCTTCTGTTTGGCTTTCTTGGAAGTGGACCTGAAAAGAATGTGCTATACTTAATTTATTAATTAAAAAAGTTGCTTTACATATAGTAAATATATAATTTAATCTACCGAACCACAAAAGCTTGAAATTCAAAGCTTATATTAAACAAGCTTTTTCACGAACACATTCTAATTTCTACTTATTTTTTTTCTATATTTGATACGGATGTTGGAAATATATTTAGATACTAGCTTTCCGCCTGCGGCTTCGCCCGCGTTTTCAAAAAAAACCCGCATAGTTCCCGTTCCCGTGGGATTTCCGGGATAAAACCTAACCTATGTCACTCAGAAATGATGTAGCTTTCCAACAGTGAAAGAATTTTTCAAATCTGCCAAGTAGTTTCGGAGCCTATTCAATTCATACAAACAAACAAATAAACAAAAAATCAAACCTTTCCTCTTTATAATATTTGTATAGAAAAGTTCACTCACCTTCTCATTTCCAACAGTAGATGGCCGCGGCGAATGTTTCGGACTCACAGCGCTGTCCAATCTCAACTTATTATATCCGGGGTAATTAGTACTATCCTTCGACGGTCGAGTCGTTGCATACTTCTTAGTCGGTGTTTTCTTCAAACTACTCTTTGTTCTAGAAGTGGTAAAACTACCACTTAAACTAGATGGCGCTAGTGTAGCGCTGCTGGCGCTGGATTTCAACGTGTATGATGACGTAGCGTCCATGGAGGCAGTCATTCCAATGGAAGTAGACATTCCACTGACGGTGGTTCCACTGCGGGTGGATTGTGCTGTGCTGGCTTCGAGCGTGGAGTCTACTGATTCGGTGCCGTTAAGAATTTGTTCTTCGGTGGGTGCTTGGTTTAAAATTTTCTAGAATTATCAAGGTTGGAGGATAGAATAATAATTTATAATTTTTTAATTCGTTTGAATGGGGAATAAAAGAAACATTTTACTTAAGCACAAATAATGTAATGTGTGTGTGTCAGTAATAGTCATAATATATATATTTACCCAGGAATAAAATTTTATTGTTCATTGAAATTACTTAAGATACGTATCGATTCTACGTATTACATATTTTCTGAATCATCGATGAATAATCTGCTTTTTTGTTTGTTGAAATGACGCTGAAAAAGACATCTAGCTTACCTGCATATCAATCCTATCAAACTGCTGGAACAAATGCCGATAGATCAAGTTGCGTCTCGTCACCGCATCATCGGGCGGTAGTTGCGCACGTACTACTCGTGGCGAACGCGCGTACGCAGCGAGGAGAATGCGTTCAGCCGCTGCGCGCACCGCACCTGCTGCGTGTTGCGCGCCCGCCGCACCGCATTCGGCTAGGCGGCGAACTGTTAGCCCACTGCGTATGGTAAGTTAGTTTGATTAGATATATCGACGGGTATCCACCTATATTACATTTATTCACACATTTTAAGACATATAATATTCTTGCCGGTTCTTCTCCGTAGATACTGCTTTCCGAATCGGTGGTAAATGTAAAAAATATGTAATGACGTTTCAAAAGTGCTTCTAGAAGAAGTCTAATTGAATAAATAAATGTTTTAGTTTGAGTTTGAAATAATAGAGGAGTTGGTGTCTTTGTTTTTATAATCTGATCTGACTGGTTGAATTTCAACTAAACATGGTAGGCGAAATCCAAAACTATAAGGAATATCGAAAGCGCTGAAATAAATCATTAAGTCACGAGTTCGATTTTCATAAAAACAACGTTATCCAATTTTTGTAAAATAAAATAATAGAAGCAAGTCCTAGCCAAGAATCGAACCTATAAATGAAAATAACACACCATATATCACCTTATATACCATTTACACCAAATGATATTTTAATAAATCCTAGCAAATATTTCATACCTGTTCTTATCAGTCGATATTCCATGGCTCAATATAAGCTGTTCCAGCATTTGCAGACGAGACAGCGCTAACCTTGGATGCATTGATGCCGCTACTGGTCTTACCAGCTGTTGTGGTATAATATGTAAGCTCCTGGAAGATAATTTATTCTTATTACGGTGGGCAAATAAGTTAATTAGTCTTATAGTTTAATTTGAGTGAACTTTGCAGTCCCCTGGAATTGAGTTGTCATTTTTTAGTAAGGGAGGAAATATTTATCACAAGACAAGAAAGGCTAATAAAAAGGATGCGTACAATTCTCTCGAATTCCTCTTCAATCTTCTCATTGAATATCACATGTCAGATTCAAAATAGCCTAAGTTACTCTTTATTAAATCGGTTATCTGACAGTAAAATTTCTGTCATAATCGGTGCAGCCGTTACAGAGATTAGCCGGAACAAACAGACAGACTATTTTGATATAATTTATGTACCGTGTATGTAATTTTTTAATAAGAAGGTTATTTTATTATTACAAACGACTCCAATTTTATTATTGGTATAGATAGATTTGACTGACCGGTTGGCTTGGTTGGTAGTGAACCTGCCTTCCAAGCCAGAGGTTGTGGGTTCGATTCCTACCCGGGGCAAATGTTTGTGTTATGAACACAGATGTTTGCTCTGTGTCTGGGTGTTGATTATCTATATAAGTATTTATTTAAAATTATATATGTATGTTTATCAGCCATCTGGTTACCATAACACAAGCGAAAGCTCAGTATGGGATCAGATCGTGCCGTGTGTGTAAATTGTCCCGAAATATTTATTTATATTTATTTTATTTAGTAATCTGTGGCTATATTCACATTCAATTATTTATTACCAAATTTTGTATCAATGGTAGATACCGCGTTACACAACAACAACACAAGTGAAAGCTTAGTATGGGATCAGATCATGCCGTGTGTGAAAATTGTCCTGAAATTTATTTAATTTATTATTATAGATATATCACCTGACGTGTGGACAGTCGGCCACAGTGAGCACGGTGTGCTGCGCGGTGGAGTGCACGCGCGGGGCGGGGTCGCCGCACGCGCGGAGGAGTTCGGGTAGTAGCCGCTCTAAGCAACGCCCTACTTCTGCTGCACATACCCTGGGTAATATTTTTTTAGATACAAATATCTAAAAATTAGTAAGTCAAAATATATTAAAGTAAGAAAATAGCTTGCCCAGTAAGCGAAAAAATTATCTGGAAAGGTCATCTGTATGTTTGGACAAATATTTCACAAAACCACTGTGTTATCGAATATTATTAACTTAAACAAAATATAAAAGAGCTTTGGCTAATCCAGAGACAAAGCAGAAATATATCGTAGGTACTAGGTTTCCGCCCGCGGCTTCGCCCGCGCAGTCAAAGAAAAACCCGCATAGTTCCCGTTCCCGTGGGATTTTCGGGATTGCGTCATTTTCCCGGGATAAAAAGTAGCCTATGTCCTTTCTCGGGTATCAAAATATCTCCATACCAAATTTCAGGAAAATTGGTTCAGTAGTTTAGGCGTGATTGAGTAACAGACAGACAGACAAAGCTACTTTCGCATTTATAATATTAGTATGGATATCGTATTATATTATTTGTGCCAATAGTAAATCATTAAGAAAACTCACCGATCCGGCACAAAGTCCTTAAACAGTACCCTAACCACTTCATTCGCTTGACTATAAACTGAAAACACTTTATCCCTCAGCGCCCTCTGTAACAAAATGGCGGCGGCTCTTGCAGTTTTGTTCGGAGACGTTTTGGTGCTCCCGTTCGATGGTGAGGTTAGTTCAGCTCGGAGACGGGCTAGACCTTCTTCTTTATCCAAATAGTTTTTCGAGAAGAACTTTTCTACCTGTAAATGAAGGTGGTAATGGTAAGTAAAGTAAGGCAGTAAGTAAGAGCGAACTTACAGAAAAATATCTTGACAGAAGAATTTATGGTTTTAATTTAATAAATAAAAACACATTTCATTATTTCATTTGAGTAATTTCATTATTTTCTTTTAGTTACTTATTGTAAAACTTGAAATTAAAAAAATGCTTTAGGTAGAGCAATTCTTGAAAATATAAATCCTCTATTTAAATCGGATTTCCAATTCTTTATTTATTTTTGGATTGAAAATCCATCATTTAACAAAAATCGTAATTATTCAATTGGGCACGCGTAAATATTCAATTTATAAGTCAAGTGCCATTTTTTGGTAATAAAATGCATACAATCCATAAACATAATCAAAATAAACTTACAAGAGGGTATCCAAAAATAAGTATAGGTAGCGCGGCCTGCTTGCGTTCCCTTTCATTCAGCTTGTGGACGGCGCGCGCGTGAGACGTGCCGGTCGCGCTGCCTTCCTCCTCGCGAGTATCACGTAGGTATTCATTGGTGTGCGAACTAGATTTCAGAAAAAATACGTTCAAATAATCTAACTTCATACTAAAATACATTAGGATTGGCTTCTACTGTAAGTATTCCAAATAGGAATACAATAGTTTAAGTAGGTTGGATGGCGGCCTTTAATAAAGAGGGCAAGCAGTGGCGGTACGTTCATACAAGCCGAAAAGCCCGGCTTGCCTTAGAAATTCGCTACGAGATAGGAAAATAACCAAATTCACGTTTGAATATTCGCGCGCAATGAGCAATTCATAATTTGCTCCGAAATTCAATGAAAACTCACCTACAATATAATATATAATACGCCTAGCATAAAACAATGACGTAGTGAGTAAACTTTTTAATTTCATCCTTCTTCCTATCGGAATAAGGTCGTACCTTTTATTTTGACGTTACAATCTAAATTGGATGGATTATAACATGTAGTTGTCTCGCTTGCACGCGTGGGCTTTTACCGGGCTTTGCGCTCATCTCTTCTAATGGTACGTTTACACGCTTGCCAAGCCTTGGCAAGCATCGACAATCGCAAGCATGTAAAAAGGGCGTTTGGCTTGGCTTGCGTGGGCTTGTGCCTGCTTGCTTCCGATCCAGTCGAGTGTCGTTTTTTTACGCAGATCAAAGGGCGTTTGCGGTAAGCGCTTGCGATGCATTTACATGTTGGTCCGCGTTTAGTAGCCATCGTGATCTCGCGGCGAGTACACGCTTGCTTAATTTTACAAAAAATAAATAAAAAATGAGTTGCTGGTCGAATGAGGAGAGTCTTTCGTTTCTGGAACATTACCAAGTGGAACCATGCATCTGGAATCCGAAAGATGCAAATCATAAAGATAAGAAGAAACAAGCAGATGCATGGATTCGTCTTTCTGAACTTACTGGAAGGCCAGTAAAGGTAATAAAAAATAAAAAAGAGATATTGATGACTACTTTTCGCAAACACTTGAAAAAAAAACGTGAACGTGCGTTCTGGCGCAGGCATGTTCCTACGATACATTTATAATTATTATTTTGATAGTCTGCTTAGCAAGGTGTAACTTATGTTTAAAAGCGTTGGTTTCAAATAAAAGTACGTTAAACCAAATGCAATAGCCGTCACAAATTCGGTGTCCGCCATGCTTGGATGTATATTGCAGACTGACGCATACACAAGCGTATAAACGCCTTTCAAACGCCAAACGAGATTTGTGGAGGCTTGGGACTGTTTGTAGTTTGCCAAGGCTTGGCAAGCGTGTAAACGTACCTTAACGTATGAAATTTCGTCTAAGTAGCTACATACCTAGCTATAGAATTCTATAGCAATCTGTATGGAGAATAGGGCCACGGCCCACGATAAAGCCCGGCTTTAACAGTGTGAAGATAGTTACGATTGCGCGAACGAACGTCGTGAATATTATTGTTATTAGGTATAGTTAGTACTCTGTGGTATAGTTTGTTTGAGCGGGTGATTATATCGGTGTAATTTAGGTTATGTTTTTCGAATTTTGTGATAAAATGAGTGTCGCGACAGCAGATCGTGTTGTAAATTGCTTTGCGTTTGCTTTGTGCTCAGCGGGGGAAAGGTAAAATCAATATACTTTACTGAAAAACATCAATTAATTTCTTCATAAAAACCAACTCCCGATTTGTGCATTACCCAAACAGCTAGTAAGTCACATAAACGAAATTTTAATTAAAATATGTTTACGAATTAATCGATTTCATGAATAAGAATTGCTTAGAAGCCCCAGCTGTTGAAACTTGCACATTTGGTACTTGGTAGTTATGATTTCTGCTAGTAGGTATAAGGTAGTTCTTCCACGGAGCGTGCTTTCTCATCGTTAAATCGAATTCATAGGTACGTATTTAAGAAATACACAAGGCCAAGAAGAAATTATTGAATTATCAATAATTGAAAGTTGTTAGGTAATTGAATTCTAAAACAATCACCTACCTACTTTCTTCCGATTCCGATTCCGATTCCGATGTTATAAAATCTTTCCTTCAGAAGATCGCCGTTTTGAATTATTAGAATATAAATGATCTGTTCAATTTTATTAATAATATAATGTCATACAGTTTAATATAATTTATCGATTTTAATGATAAACGTTTGACTCAACTGTTAGCGGGCGCGCGTGAAAATTTAGAAGATTTGATTCGGTAATTACACAGTATAGGTACCTTAGGAAGGTTTCTAATTCAAGAAAAGGGTACCCAGCAAAAACTTTGAAAACTTTGGGCTTGCCCAGTCCTTACACCCTAGGCACGCCACTGAGGGCAAGAGGCCACTAATTAGTAATTAAACAGTTGAATTTAACTACCAAATCCAAATATATCTGAAGCAATTTTGATGAAATTTGCACTGTCCCTAATATTTCATTTTTTTCCCAGTAAGAAATCCTAAAACATATCCTCAGTGCTATCGAAAGATTAATACATGAATGAATAAATATTTGATTAACATACTGTCTTAGAGCTGGTAAAAGTCTTTCTTCATACGCTTCGAAAGTTGATCTCGGGCCAGCACTTTTATTTCGTCTTCGTATCAAAGAACCTGCAAAGCAAAAATAATGAAATTACCATAAATATGTATTTATAAGTTGGTTCCATTATATTGAAGAAATGACTGTTATTTAATAAATAAATAAATAAAATAAAAAAATATTACAGGACAATTTTCACACATGGCACGATCTGATCCCATACCTACTAAGCTTTTGCTAGTGTTATGGAAACCAAATATGTAGCTGATAAACATACATATATATTTTTTAAATAAATACTTATATAGATAATTAACACCCAGACTTAGAGCAAACATCTATGTTCATAACACAAATATTTTCCCTGGGTGGGAATCGAACCCACGACCTCTAGCTTGGAAGGCAGGGTCACTACCAACTAAGCCTAATTTAGCTTAATTTTCAATCTTTATGTCGGTATTCTGTTCAGCCGTTCGGTCACTATCAGTCAAACTATAATATGAATATTACCATTAGCAGCGTTAGGAGTGATGCTCCTCCGAGGACTGTCTGTCTCTTTCCGCAACTCTTCTTCTTCTTTCTTCTGAACGTCTACTTTCTCTTCTTCTTCTTGTGCTATCTGTATAACTTCTGGTTCTGGTTGTGTGTCTTCTTGTAGAATGTGGACGGGTGACTGGAAATTTAAAATAGGTACTACTAAGTTCCAATCCATACAGTTTATTCGAATGAGCTACGTATACAGGGTGTAATCGTTAAGTGTGCACAGGTGAGATATGAATATCCCATGTACATTTAATATGAAAGATTTTAGCTTTTTCTTCCTTTTTTTGGTTTTCTGCTTTAATTACTTCGCAAATTTGAAGGGAATTTCATTTAGAAACTGTAAATAGAGCTCTTAATTGTATTGCACAATGAGGACGTCACTTCGAAAATCTGCTATGAATACAAAATGTATGGAAAATAAAATGTATGGGAGCGTTTAATATCACATTTTTGGTTATTTCTCGTTTTATTTTTAAAAATTTATTATGGCCATTTTACTCATTAGGTTAAGTACTTTCGATATCAGTTTAAAGTTTTTTGATATCTGCAATAGTTACGGAATAATCGCTTGTGCACACTTAACGATTACACCCTGTATATAACTATCATCTTTTTAATCGAAGTGTTTCTGCCTACACTAATAGCATTCTGTAAGCTAATTTGTAAGTCTATCAGATTTATTCAATTTAAGCAGTTAACCAAATAATTTAGTTTCGAATATAATAATATACTGTCCCGACTATTGAATAACAGAATCAATTTTTTTATTAGATGAACTGAGTACAATTTTTGTTTATTATAATTCAGGCGAAGCCATAGATACTGTAACATAACTCTAATAAAGTCAACCAACTCACAGCAGAAATATGGTCAGGTTCATCCAACCCATTGAACTGGTTATCGTCATGTTCTATCGGCGGGACTGGGGACGGGATGTCCAGGCTCATGGCACCAGCAGCCACGGATGGGGACAGGTGGTGAGAGAAGTCGTACGCTTGCGGCATTGATGAGTCGTTTCGGGAGTCCGGCTGTATGTAACATAATAACTTTAAATGTTATGGTAATATTAATGGAATTTGGACCAAATAAATTAATTTCATTTCATTTCATTACAATAGGTACCATATAGGGTATTAAGTGCTTTGTGTTTTAACGTATATGCCCTGTGTATTGACTCTTTGTGTATTAAATTTATGTAACAGCAGCTAGAGCCGCCGATACAAGAGAGGTGCTATTTTTTTGTTTCTTTAAATTATCTTCGTTATATTTTAATAGTCAATACTACTACCCAAAATTTATTTTCATTTCCTTTAATTTTTTTTTCGACATCGACTAATTTTTGCATTAATTAAGACATAACATACAGTACTTACAAACATTTTTTTTTCTGGTATTAATTAGCATGCAGCTGCATGAACTGCATGAACAATTTCATGCTTAACAGACTAAGTTTTACGTTTATAATTCTCCTACATTCCCTCAAACCTCACCCCATCATCTTCAAACAGTCTCAACAACTCGGGATCTTCCTTAACCCCCACTAACGCATCCGCGATCCTATCACGCATGCGCCTCGCGAGCTCGAAGTCGTCCCGTGCAGCTGCGGTGCGCTTCCGCAAGCGCCAACGACCAATGCGGATACCGGCGGCTGCTAGAGCAGATCCCGCGGACTTGAGACGTCTCGCGTATTCGAAACGTTCCTCTGGGGTGAAAATAAATAAAAAAACATGTTATATGAATGTAGATAAAGGTTCGGATATGGAAACAGAATATATTGAAACAGTTATAGACGAAGAATCAGGGAAGAATTGAATTATAGACATCGACGAAAACATTGCAAAAGGCATAGATTACGGCGTAGATTTACATAGTAATATACGTGGCCGCGCGATAAAGGTAAGTAGAGACATAATATGACGATGTAGATATAGTAATAGACAGTAATTATTAAATATGTAGTTGTAGACGCAGAAGTAGTAATAATCTATTAAATGTGGACGTATGGAAGTACTCTTGTCTCTTAAACTACAAAGTTTCATTTTAAGCAGAAGATAATCTAAATACCTGTAATAAAGAGCCTATCAAAATGATAGTCAGTGAAGGTAGTATAAATTTATCTACATGACAACTAACGGTGGTTTCATATTCTATAATAAGCTTACCAGCAACAGCGATCCGTTTCTTGTCATCTAAATTCCTCACCAAGTCAGCTATTTCATTATCAACATACATAATAAATGCTAGATCGTCATATGGTGAGAAACTGATTTCTGCTTTAGCTGCTGGACTATCTTCTGCTTTGTTTTCTTCTTCCACTTCATCTCCGAGCACGTTTACTGCCATTAAAGCTACCTACAGAACATCATCATCACATTGTTTTACTATGAAACAAAGTTTTATTTTTTATGGCATCTATACAGGGTGTCCCACTGTTGGTATACTAAGTTCAAAGGAGGTTATAGTTTTGCAAACGCTGAGTACGTAAAAAATACTTAAAAAATTCCTGTCGAAGTTTTTTTTTCAAATAGATGAATTCTTAAAACTATGTGTACACCCCTAACAAGCAACCCGCCCAGCTTTGCTACCAGTACGTAACCTATCATTTAAGATTATGTTTTCATAGACAAAATGCTCACATTAGCGAAGCGGCATATGCCGGCTGCGCGAAGTTAGAGAAGAAAACATGGACTTTGCAAAAAATTTTTGATGTACTTAGTTTTGTTGTTTAAGTATTTTTTACGTGATCAGTGTATGCAAAACTACAAAGCCCTTCGCGCTTAGTATACCAATAGTGGGACACCCTGTATAGAAGCTAATTAATGTTAATTACATTACAATACATGAAGGAAAAAATAAGTATTCTTAACTGATTGGCGTTCATCGAGATGACTCAACTATTTTAATGGAATAGAAACATTCGCCTTGAAGATATTCAGTTCATTCATATTGTGAATATGCAATGCTAAGTAAGTAATTGTGGTTAGAAATGAAAGAATTTTAATATTAACTAAATACATAATATTTCCCACTTTTATGAAAAACAATTCCAAACAATCAAATTATCCTTATTGAGTACTTGTCTTTTACCTGGTCATCTTCTTTAGCTGGTGGATGCGGTCCTGATAGTCTGAGCTTCACGAATCTAGCTACAGTTGGTTCTGGAAGTGCTGCTGATCTAAAAAAATTAATTTTATCAATGAATAATAATTTGTTATTATATAAAAAAGTGTGTGCGTGTAACCTTTACGCGCGATTGAAGTAAAACTTCTTTGGCGTTGACGACATATATCACTGAAATGATTAAATATTAACTTAAATAAATAAATATTATATTATAATTTAATTATATTTATTATTCATGTGCTTTACAAAGATTATTTAAATGTTATATTAATATTATTCATTCGAAACAGGTAATTGAATGTCATCATAATTTCTTACGTACGAAATTATAGGTTTGTGGTAACTATAATGTGAAACATAAATTTTACTCTCTAAATTTGCTACTTTTCTTGAAAATACAGCATCTATCGTTGTACCGAAACGCGTTGTTGAATGAAGTCGAGAAGTATTCATAGATAAATCAAATTTTTCTTCTAAAAAATCAATTAACGGCTGAGATTCCTGAGAGCGAAAATTAACATTAAAATCTCCAGTTAGAATCATCGGTAATTCATGATAATTACTATTTAAAAGTCGAGAACCTTCAATTGTGAAGTGAAGTAATTGCTGATGAATAAATTTTATGATATTTGTCAGGCTAGTATTTGTAGAAATATAAATAACAACGATAATCACAGGTTGGTCATTCGTATTAACACATCGAACCAAGGCGATGTCACCAATTTGTGAAACCTCATCGGAAATTTGTGATAATACAGTTGGTGAAATATTTTGAATTGGTGTTACATTGTTCAGTGTATCTGTAGATGAATGATATACAGCTACTCCACCAGCAGTTGAGTTGGGTCGTTTGAATTGGGTAACGCAATAAAAATTTTCAATAAGAATTTGTTCGTCATTTTTCATCCAAGTTTCGGAAAATAACAGCAATGTGGACCTTTTTAATACTTTATCATTCAGATCAGAAACATGAGCACGTAAACTTTGGCAGTTGAAGGAAAATAGTGTAATGTTACTCTCATTTACAAGGTTATATAATTCTTCCTGTTGTGTTATTAGGCGAGAATTTGAAAGTCTTTCAAATTCACACTGTAAATCAACTATTCCCCCTGGACGCTTTCTTCCATGATAAAATTTGTTGTGAGACAATGAACAATCCATTTATATCAGTTACTCGTGATAATGCTACATATAACAGCTGCTGACTGTGACTTTTATTGTATTCATAAACGATTTGATCAAAAGTACCACCTTGAGACTTATGTATTGTAAGCGCACAAGCAGATACTAATGGAAAGTGATTTCTCTTTGCAAATATTGTCTTATTTCTATTCATTGGTACAGATGACGATCTTCGTAAAATTGGGACTGCTGTTCTACTAATGTTTAGAGTTTGAATATGATGGGCAGCTTTTTTCCTAATTTTCTCTCCTATCTTACCAGGAAACTCAAGCCATAAGCGTATGATGTTATCACTGTCATCACGTTCAATATACACTAACTTTCCAACACAACCGTTGGCTAAGCCATCAGATACATCAATATTGGTTGTAATAATGTAAAATTTGTTAAGAACTAATATGATTTCATAAGGCGATCCTCCTGTATCAATAACTGACATTTTATGAAATTGTTGGCGTACATATGCTTCTTGTTCAACTGAATGACAACCTATATACGTATCTGTTGCTATGGATACTACTTTGTCTTCAGCAATATTTAAAATAGATTGATTATAATCAGCAACATGTTTATTTTTATTAAAGTAATAAATAAACAAGTATATTTAGAGATTTTCAAAAAATTTTGCAATTTAAAATAATATTTTTAAAACTGTTGAATTTTTCATTCACTTTGCTATTCACAATTGATCCGTTTGAAAATTTGAAAATAAATAATCCTAATTGATTGATATTTGCCACTAGCTGGCGTATAAGTCAAGAAGCGTGTAGTATATGACATATACTTACAACCAATCAGAATTATTATTTTTAAATGGCGGAAACTACACAGACTATAGTAAGCGTTACTTCCGTCAGAAAAAAAATCTGAGTTACTCCCTAGTCGCGCCTAAAGAAGTTTTACTTCAAAAATTTATCAGTTACCTACTTCACTTATAGCACAAGAATTAAAATGAGTTTGCGTTTGTTGGATTTCTCTCCGCTTGAATTAGGATAAGGATTAAAAAAAACGTTTACCCGGGCAGAGAGGGGCATACAGTAAGTATGTAATAAATATTGTTTTTGGCTTTATTCGCGGAATAATAATACACAAAATTACACAGTAAAAGTAGAGCATCTTGTTTTCCCCTGAACAACCTTTAAAAAAACAATTTTATAATCGAACCCGGTATATGTATATAATTAATATATCCTACCTTAGTTCCCTCGTCCTTGCCTGCGGTGCGGGTCTCACGAGGGTGACTCTGCCCACGCTTGTGTAGGTGGCTCCGCAGGGGGTCGCAGCGCCCTCTGACAGGAGACCACCAGATACCAGCACTTCTACGCATGCCGCTGGAAACGGGTGGAATAATATTTGAAATAAAACATAAAACTTTCTTTTTTAATATTTGCACACCCAATCAATGGGTAGAATGTATTAGCCACATAATATTGTAATCAAAACATCTAAAATTTGTAACTACATTCTTGCAAATAAATATAATTTGAATTTGAATTTGAAAAGTTTTGTTTATCACAAAAGGTCCACGGTGCCATTTTTTGAAGTGAAGAGACGTTGTTATTAAAAAATGTCACACAAAAAAAACAAAATTCGTGAGTATCCCAACAAAAGAGCCCAAAATAAGTTTTTTTAATAATTACCAGAACTGTTTTTAGACTATTAAAAACACATAAAACGCATAGGTAACATTAGCATTTCTATCTCAAAATTTCAAAAAAATTACGATCACTTCACTATAATAACAAAACTCACGTATAAGCTGATGATGAGCAAGCAGCTGCAACTTGTGTATACTGGTAACCGCAGATAGTCGGAGGAGTAACTCGTGGGGCGGAGGCCCGGCGCTCCGCCAACCGCGGACGGCGGGCCCTTGGGAGTTCAGCTCGCATGCTGGGTAGGAGCTGTCTTCACCTGGGAAGCGTATTTGATAATTAGTTTTTTTTTTTATGTATAGGTCGGCAAACGAGCTTGCGCGTCATCGTACAGAAAGCTGAGATGATTGGCGCCGCCCATGAACAACCACAGACTCTGGAGTACTGTGGTTGCGTTGTCGGCCTTTGAGGGAGCAGTAGCCAGTACGCTCTCTTCTTAAAGTAATCCAAATTGTAATTCCGCTGCCATTGAAAGAGAGAGGGGAAGGGAGAGATGGGCGCCCGGTTATCTCGCTTACCTATGCGAAACGCTTTTAAAAGAAAAACTTCACGCCGGTGTTCTGTGAGACAGTGGTTCCACCCCGGACGAGCTACCACCCATTCGTGCTACTTATAGAGTATATAAGCAACTGTAGCTCTACCACTTTTATTATAGCATTCGATAAAAATCGATCAGGTAAAGGCATATAAATGTTGGAATAAATGGTTTCTTTCTTATATAAGAGCTGCTCTACTAGAGCATTGTAATTTTTTATAATAAATAGGATATTAATTAGTGTTTGATTTGCCTACGTGAGTATTATACGTAAAACTAAATATGTAGTATCTTAACTACTTTACTTATAAACTTTTGAGCAGATTTTTAACGGGATTTATTCATAATGTTATTGATTTTATTTTAATCTGTCAGAAACGGTCTGCTATATTGTGGAAGCTGGCAAATTACTTTTAAAAAATATTGCAGATTATTGCGATTTAATTAATCAACTCTACCGAAAAACTACCAGGAGCTATAAAATTATTGAATGCTTAGAAAACTAAAATTAATTCACGGTCTGCTGGTAAGTGTTATATTTCAAAAAAGACCACAAGCTTATTTATTTGCGTAAATTATGTTATTTGCGCAATTATTTGCGTTCGATGATGTCTATACAATTTTATTTTTTCAACAATTTCTCTTAGAAATCGGCAGCTCCTAGCTGCTACGCGTCTGCTACGTCTGGCTTGACCCGTTTTTGAGCCCATTTTTTTATAATTTATATGTAGTACTTTATAATTTCGGTCGAGTAGTTTTTGGGCTAAATCGTAATAAACGAACAAAGTCATTCAAATATATAAGTTATTTAAATATTCCTCATATCTTTCGCCAAGCTTTTATAGCAATCGGCACCCCAATACATGTATACTAATATTATAAAGAGGAAAAGTTTGTATGTATGGACCGATTTTGATGAAATTTGGCACTGATAATCTTTAGACCCTGAGAAAGAACATAGGTTACCTTTTATTGCGAAATATGTACCACGGGCGAAGCCGAGGCGGACCGCTAGTCTATTATAATTTTATGCATAACCTTGTGAACTAGAATCATAGATACAATAGATATTATAATAGATGATATCTATATAAGACCACGTATAGATAGGTCGTTGTTATCGATCGGAAAGACTAATGATAGTTTTAATATTTTATAAGCATGTAACCGAGTTCCTTTGTACGAACTTTGTGAAAGATACTTAGTCATTCTTACTTTGTTTTCTTTGTTATTTGGTTCTCTATAATAAAATGTCTGAAGGGTTATTTTATGTAGATCATTTGGCTATTATAGCGATAGTATTAAGTAGGAATGTATGGAAATCGGTATTTAGCACGACCTAGCAAAGGTATTTGCAAAATTTCTAATTGGTTAATGCGCACTTGAGGACGTTAAAATAATATACCTATACAAAAAATAACTGCCTCAATAGATTTTTCATATATTTTTCAATTAATAAAATAGAATAATAGCGAAGAATACATTATTAACTATAATTGCAGCACGATAGAATAAGTATTCAGTACCAATCAAAAACATCTCTCCATACAAACGCTCAACATGCTCGCTTTATTACTGAAATATTTCGAACATAATTTAAATTCCTATAAATGAAAATTTAAAAGCAAAAAATATTTAAAAGCTATATAAAATGCACAAGAAACTTCGTTAGTCTGTAATCGCTACCATAATTGCATCATTACACTTTAATTTTGTTTGAAGCAACTGCAATGCAGGTGTGGCTCAACGGTGAAATTTAAAATAAAATATCAAAGTTCTTATCGATTTTAAAATGAATGCCTACACTTTATCATAATGATTATAGAGGATGGGAGAAGGACAACATAAGAGAGATCTAGAGTATTATAGTAAAGTCACTCGTCATGAACAAATGGAAGTAATATACATATTGTTTTATTTCAAATCAAGTATGCACTAATATTTCTGTTAAATAATTATTAATATTGTTAACACGCTCCTGTTGGTCTTAGCGAGATGATATATAGCCTTCTTCAATAAATGGGCTATCTAACACTGAAATAATTTTTCAAATCGGACCAGTAATTCCCGAGATTAGCGCGTTGAAACGAACAAACTCTTCAGCTTTATAACATTAGTTCTATATAGAATACAAGGGTACTCAAAAACTGCTACGCCGTGCTACGCCATGCTACGGAAATACTGAGCCCAAATAAATAGTTTTAAATCCTTACAAATCTTATAAAATAACTAGCGGTCCGCCCCGGCTTCGCCCGTGGTACATATGAAAAATAGATGTTGGCCGATTCTCAGACTTACCCGATATGCACAGAAAATTTCATGAGAATCGGTCCACCCGTTTCGGAGGAGTATGCAGACTAACATTGTGACACGAGAATTTTATATACTTACTAGCGGTCCGCCCCGGCTTCGCCCGTGGTACATATGAAAAATAGATGTTGGCCGATTCTCAGACTTACCCGATATGCACAGAAAATTTCATGAGAATCGGTCCACCCGTTTCGGAGGAGTATGCAGACTAACATTGTGACACGAGAATTTTATATATAAGATAAGATAAATCACTCGTTTTCATTCGTCATCGAACATCAACAATAATATTTATTTACGACTAGCGGTCCGCCCCGGCTTCGCCCGTGGTACATATTTACGTTTTCTCTACATAAAAACCATCCTCGTACTTCAAGGAATATAATAAAAAAAGAATTATCGAAATCGGTTCAGCCGTTCTCGAGTTATGCGCTTACCAACACATTTTGTTATTCATTTTTATATACATATAAGAAGAAGAAGAAGAAGATATGGGTATGGTGTCCAACTTCGCAAGACATAAGGGAATTTTTTTTTTTGAGAATTCTATACGCATCCGGTAGGTACCTTATCAATTTAAGGCGGCATTATTTAACCCAGAATAACATTAACCTTGTCTATCGAACTATTGCATTATTTACTATTTATTTAATTTCTATTTTTCTTATCTTATATGCAAATTTACAAATTCATATAGTTAAACATAGTCTTCCACTATACATAAAAATCCGGCGAGTCTGTCTGTTCTCGATAAACTCAAAAACGACAGCACCGATTTTATTTAATTTTAATCTTTCTATAGCGTGCTTTTCGTGGTTTTACACTACGTGGGCGAAGCCGTGGGTAGAATGTTTGTGATTAAATATGATAAAGCATCTTTTATAAGCAAAAACATATCTACGGGAATGTAAAACAAAAACCAAAAACACAGCGTCGAAATTATTTAAAAGAATTGCCATATACCTATGTACCAACACGTGGGTTAATCTAATAATATTAAAAAAGTATTCTTCATTCATTCTAAGCGTTTGCTCTATTACATTTTATTTTCCTTTGAGATTTGTCCAAATCTCGATGCCGGGTCTGAAGGATGATGCCGGTATAGATCATAATTGTATTTATGTAATGATAGACTATAGCCTAATTAATAATTATGTCTATCATAATTCAAGCTATTAATAATTCATATGTATTTAAATTTTGTGGATAAATAACAATATGGATTTTTATCTACAAGCATCTTACATTTTGAGCACACACGATCTTTGTTATACAGGGTGTACCAAAAAGTAGTGATGAACGGAAGCTGAGAGGTAGAGGACCTAGAGGGCTATCCTATAAATATATAATAAAATAACCCGGAAATTCATAGTAGCAGAAGAAACCATTAAAAATGATAAAAGGGCATTCAGACATTTAAAAGACTACTTTTTACGGTGATGTCGCACTTGCATTGAGCAACAGCGGGGTTATTTTAAAAATTTCTGGTAATTAAACACCTATTTATTGGTTTTAATGATCATCATGTTAATTCAATTTTTGCACTTACCACATTTAGATTCAAATTTTTCGATTGAAGCCTTCTGAATAATAAAATGAAATTTTCAGGGTAGCTATCTGATAGATAGAGCAAGTTTTTAAAAGTCAAACGGAAAACTTTTTTTATGTGATTTTATTTTTTTACGGGCCCTTGAAGTGGTGAACATACTGGGTAATTTTATCTTTCTTGCCATTTCATTCTTTTTTTTATTCCATTCAAAGATCTAACGATAGTAAATGTTACCATACTAAATTGGCCTATCTTTCAGCTTAGCACACAAAAAAAATCAAGCATCTTCCGCAATCATTGACGTCAGCATGAGTGAAAATATCATCGTACTCGGCGATAGGTGAAAAATTGAAAAAATCGTCATAACTCCGAAAATACGAAAAATCGCATTACATACATGGGGGTGATTCGGATAGCCCTCTAGGTCCTCTACCTCTCAGCTTCCGTTCATCACTACTTTTTGGTACACCCTGTATAATGGTAAAAAATTACAGGATTTGACTATAGAGCAGGCAATTTTTTATTAAATTTAAAAACAAAAATGTAGAGTTACTTACTTGTTGCATAAACTACGTGGAACGGTATTCGTTTTGGCATTTTACACTATCTTGCGACACGGAAAATTCTAATTTTCTCTTCCATATTTTTTAATGTTTTTTTACAATGTGTCAAGAAAAAGTGCACTTTATCATTGTATATAACTGTTAGGAATCACATCACTGCTTTCGGTTTTGTAAAACTAAGTAAAAATGTATAATATTAAATAAATAGGGGTGGAGGTGTGGACGAAGAAAGCGGTATTGTAGAATGGTGAAAATCAATACTACTGTTTGGTTGTACATAACTTTTTTAAATCAGCGCCATCTAGCGGGGGGTGCAGAAAATACTAAAATTTTCGTTCTCGCGGCAAAAAACTGGCTGTCAGACAATTTGGACGGGAAAACAAAAAGGGTGTTCTTCCAACTAGACTACAAGCCCGCATAGGACAAAAATATGGGTCAAATGAACCACCAGGGGACATATCTAGAACGATAGCAGAGCAAAAAATAATAAGATTCATCACTATGCCGTCACTTGTAAGCTGTCCAACTGAGTGCAGATGAGAATTGAAAAGTACAGGTAGACTCGGTAAATTTTGGTCATATATTTTTGTACGGCATTCTTAACCATCGATAGATCCATTAAAAATAATAAGAAACCGCTCAGTGCCGTACAAAAATGGTGGTCCACCAAGTCGCAATTTTTATTTAATTTCCGAGAGTTACCGGGGGTAAATTTGGTCATTTGACCATGTACGGCATCTGTGTCATACTATTGCTATACTGCTTTTAATCCATTATTTCGCAACGCCGTACAAAAATCATGGGGACAAGGGGAAAAAATCGAGAGTTGCAATCCCCTCTCTTTCCCCACTCCAGGGGGTCATTTGACTAAGTACGGCTTCGGTTCCAAAACATTATCTAGCACTCAAAAGTACTATTAAAAGCAATGCCGTCAAAAAATAATTGTTCTTTTAAATGTATACCAATAATCATCTTAATTAGAATTCTTGATATAAAGAGCTGTAAGGTCATTTGACCCTGTACGGGAACTTTTTTTTTAACATGATATTGTAAAATTCAATTGTTGTATAGTATTGCCGTTCAAAAGAAACCGTTCTAAAAAAAGTTATAGAGAAATGCAAAACCAGAAATTTTGTTAAAGTTTAAACATCGTAGATTAATGAAATATAATAGTTTTCTACACTTTATCCGTTGTTTTAAATAGTATTAACATAGATAAATTAGGAAAAAACGATGCCGTACATTTTTGTGCAGACCACATCTTTTAGGCTGATGAAAGCGACGAAAGCTACAATTTTAAGGGTGCTTTATGGCCATTTGATACAGTACGGCATTAACATATTTTTACCCAACTACGGCAAAGCAAAAGGAGGGTTATGGTTGTTTACAGGTCATGTATGGATGTTCATCTATTCCCTCGTAACTTCTAAACTACTTATCAGAATTCGACAAATGACATATCATTAGAAGCGTCTGAATTGTTCACTGGATAACCAGCGACCAGCTAGCTAAAGGCTATATGGGGTTTCACAAAATCTAATGTGGCGCCCTCTAGCGGACAAAACATACACAGTAAAAAAATAAAGTTAAGATAAATATGCAGTGTTTGGTATCATTTGAAAGCGCTTTACTTGTACATTTTGAATATGTATATATTACTAGCATTTGCTTGTGACTTTACCTGTATTCATGGACTGATTGAATATAATTCACATCTTTTCGTTCATAGTTTTTTTATTAGTTCATCAATTTAACGGAGTCCATTCCACCTGACTCCGACTTTCCAAGGTGATAATTAACCACCTCAAGCTTCTTAATATTAATGTATATTTATATTTTATTATAAAAATATAAAGCAAACATTTCGTTATATGGATTTTTTTCTTTTTCAGATTTTTCCCCTTTGAACCAACGAAAATGTACGGCACATGAAAAAATATTATCTATGCATAAAATAATTTAAAAATAAATTTATTTCGTGTTGTGTCAAATGACCCCCTGGAGTGGGGAAAGAGAGGGGATTACAACTCTCGATTTTTTCCCCTTGTCCCCATAATTTTTGTACGGCGTTGCGGAATAATGGATTAAAAGCAGTATAGCAATAGTATGACACAGATGCCGTACATGGTCAAATGACCAAATTTACCCCCGGTAACTCTCGGAAATTAAATAAAAATTCCGACTTGGTGGACCACCATTTTTGTACGGCACTGAGCGGTTTCTTATTATTTTTAATGGATCTATCGATGGTTAAGAATGCCGTACAAAAATATATGACCAAAATTTACCGAGTCTACCTGTACTTTTCAATTCTCATCTGCACTCAGTTGGACAGCTTACAAGTGACGGCATAGTGATGAATCTTATTATTTTTTGCTCTGCTATCGTTCTAGATATGTCCCCTGGTGGTTCATTTGACCCATATTTTTGTCCTATGCGGGCTTGTAGTCTAAACGTGTTGTGTGTGAATTACAAATCGATGAAACAATTTATGAGATTTAGACCCATTAGAAACCAAGAGTGTTAATATTTATTGTTTCTTTTTTGCGAATGAATAAAAAAACTTAAATCGTATTTAAGTTTAGTCGTGTAAGTCAGCTTTTTGTGCTTTATAAATTGCAATAGAATTATTGATATAAAACAATAATAAAATAAAATACGCATATATTTGTATCGATTTTTAAATTAAATATTACTGAATAAATAACAAACATTAACAACATAATTAACTCTTAAACATACATTTTAATCTTTATTGAGCAAAAACAACAGAATAAATAGAAAATTCATAAATATTTTAACAATATTTGCAAGTTCTGTTAAGACATGAAACAATATTTTAAATGCATCTGATTTTATATTGCATACATATAATTGTTAATCAGAAATGAAGACAAAAACAATCAGAACTATTAAATACTTGTCTTATATCTTTGAATCGGCTGTTTTGCCTTCAGTGGGATTTCACTGGATAATAGAAGAGTCTAAAGCAAAATATTTTTTTTGAAAAGTAAGATTTGTTCCTGTAAATACCTAATAATGAATTCTCAATCGAATAATACGTAATAGACTACAACGTTTCAAGCAAGTATTTAGTAGCAGGCCGTATTGCTTTAAATTACATTTAACTGTAATGAACTTGATAATTCAACTTATTTTATGACATGTATTTTTGGAAATTATTTTACTTGATCTATGAATTGTGCTAATTAATGTAATTTTTAATAATTTTTTTTCCCTCAACTATGCTGTGTGCATACAATTAATTGGTTGGCATTTCACCGCAACATGTAATTAAATTTGTGTTTATCGAGGCAAAATTGTCAGCTGTGGTGTGCACCTTATTAAATAAATAAATAAATAAATTCAGTGGGTGCATTTTATGCTATAACAAGTACCTATACGATGGCAACATAGTTTTGTCTGGTATAAATAAATTATGGCAAAATCGTCCTTAAAACAACATTGACTCTCTATATGTATAACACAATACTCAACGGGTGCATAGGCTGTAACAAATAGGTATATAATAGCATAGTTCTGTTTAGTATACATAAATTATGGCAATATCATCTTTAAAACATAACAATTTTTCTTCTATTTAACACAATAATCAGGTGCATTTAATACTATAAAAATAGGTATATAATGGCATAAATAAATTATTGCAATATGACCTTAAAAATTCGATTCTCTATTTAACACAATAATCAGCAGGCGCGGTATAATATATCCAACGTAATATTTGAGTCACTCGTGTATTGACCCCCGGCTGGCCGGCGGACGCGCAGAGGGACCCGGCGCTCACGATACCAGCGTTGTAGAGAATACCTGACCTGGATTCGTAGAGAAGAGGCCCGCCGGAGTCCATCTGGAATAGAGTAGAGTGGTAAGTTGGTTTTGGTAGAGGGGTAGAGCTAATTTTATTTTGGTAATGGGATAGAGCTAATTTTTGTTTTGGTAGAGTGATAGAACTAATTTTGTTTTGGATGAGCGGCAGAGCTTATTTTGTTTTGGTAGAGTGGTAGAGCTTATTTTGCCGTGGTAGAGTGGTAGAGCTAATTTTTTATTTGGTAGAGGGGTAGAGCTATTTATGTCGTGGTAGAGTTGTAGAGATTGTAGAGATTGTTTTGTTAGAGCGGTAGAGGTCATTTTGGGTTAGGAGAATGGAAGACGTAATTTTTTTTTTTGGTATTGTGCTAGAGGAAATTTTGTTTTGTTTTCACAAGCAATCTGTATTCTAACTAGCGTCTAGCTGTGCTATTGTATGATGCTTTAGTGTGGAAAATTTTGTTGTATGGATGAGACATTACATAGAATCAAAATATAGTTATAGTGCTTTAGAAACGTCGAACATAGTCATAGGTTACAAATGACAATTTTTAATAATAAATATGTATTTTAAACTATCATAGTGGAAAACATAAAATGTGATGGAGCTTTTAATTAACAACCTGCAAAGCGTGAAGTCTCAACGACTGTTGGTTATTACACGAGAGCATGAAAATAATGATCCGTCCTAATTCTGCTGATAGAAAATCTACCTTATTTCTATAAAAATACGGATAAGTTTTGTTGTTGTTTAAACTATAGAAAGCTTTATTATAAAGATCTTAAATACCGTTTTTAAATTGTACACAAGGCTAGCGGTGTCTAAGCAAATTTTTTTCTCTATCCTTTATTTTGAAAAAAAAAGATATAGGAAGCGCTAGAGTAGTTGAAGCTTTAATTATATGTTATTTTTTCATATCAAAATATGTACATAGTATTTGTTTTCAGTTGTTGGCTCAAAGTCGTAACTATCATAACGTATTTTGCCAAGTTGCGGCTGGCTTTTATACGTGTTGTAATTGAAATCTATTTCTATGAAACATACCAGTTGCCAAAATAACAGCCAAGGATGGCAGTTTTATTGATACACAAGTAAAGTTAGTTTTAGGTAAATCCTAAAGATGAATGAATGTATGTACGTTTGATACTCTTTCACAAAAAAATTTACTGGACGGATTTTGATGAAATTTTACAGTAATCTAGGTGTATCAGAATAACATAATATGAGCTATAAAAATACTTGATTATGCAACGCGGCGCATAATAAAACATGTACTAATATATTCAGTTTTTACCTGACAAGCGTCTTTTCCAGGGGTATACGTGCAAAGCTGTCGGTCAGTGAGCGAGTTCACTCTTCGACTACAGTCCGCTTGGCTAATCACATCAAGGACCACTTTCTGCAGGATGTCTGGAGTCGGCCCTCCGATGTAAAGGGTTCCCCAACCTGTAAAAAGATATAGATGTCGACTTTGATTTTTTTTTTGTTAAAAAGACAGAGAGAGGGGTCAATTGAAAATCAATGATATTGTAGTTAGTGGCATGTTATTATCTACCTAATTTTTACTTCGTTTTATTTCGTAACTCGATCACATCTAAAAAATGCTGAGTTTGAGCTGAGAGGAAGCGGAATCATGATGAATTATTAAAAAAAAATAACAAATCGTGCTTTATTTATTGTAATAGTAATCTAGAATCTTTAGCAATACTTAGATACATATAAAAAGAGCTTATCTATTTATAAGAGTCAGGAGCAAGAGGAAAGTACACTATTTGGTATTTACCCAATGCAGTAAGCTGATCCCCTGTGAAGTTATACTGTGCATACTTGAATGGCAGACACACAGGGCCGACGAAATCATTAAATGCTATTAGCGTAGCTGTTGTCAAAATCGCTGCATCGTAATCGTAGTTGACACTGAAAAATATAGTAGTACCTATACAGTGTAAATTTATAAAGAATGGAAAAAAATCGATCACGAGGCGGGACTCGAACCCGCATCCGTTCACGCCAATCCGGGGCGGACGCCTGACCAACTCAGCCACCCGTGATCGCATTTTTTTCTATTCTTCATATTTAAAAAGCATTTGAATGCCATAAAACCAAAAATATCAAATTCAGCATTTTTGTTTATTTATTTATTTTTGTTTATCACTACATAGTATAAAACAAAGTCGCTTTCTCTGTCTCTATGTCCCTTTGTATGCTTAAATCTTTAAAACTACGCAACGGATTTGGATGCGGTTTTTTTTAATAGATGATTCAAGAGGAAGGTTTTAGTATATAATTTATTGGGTTTTAGACAAAGCGGGCGAAGCCGCGGGCGGTAAGCTAGTTTAATAATAATTAAACTATATTGAATGGTGATATGGTGATTACGTTTAGATATTTATTTTAACATTCATATGAAATTAACTCGTATTCATAAGCTATTTTGTAAATATGCGAAATAATTGTTTTCAGCCTAAGCTAAAATAGTTGAATAATTATTAAAGTGATCGTTTAACGAAATAGTTTGAGAGCCTCTGACTTACGGATATAGACAATAGACATTAAAGAAAAATGTGATGAATGGAATGAAATTATTAAACAAAAGTACATATAATGAATAATCCATGAAGTACATACGCTGTACGTGATACTTACTTGTTATAATATGGATGTATGTCGATCCTCATTACTCTGTAGCCTTTCGTATATGGTGTTTCCGCTGAAAGGAAATAAATACTTTAACATTTCATTCGTTTACTTAAATAATACTATAATATATATGTGATAGTAATGAGTTAGATTTCTCAAAGACGAGATAAACGAGCAAGAAAAAAAGGTTCTTCTGTGCACGTATTTGTGTAGGTATATGTCGCCGAAACATTGTAAAAATCGTTATGGGCTCTTCACAATGGGCAGCGTTGGACGAGTAGAGGCAATCATGATAATGTAGAGGGCCTAAATGTATATTGTAGGTGCTTATTCATCATATAGGCGATGGCGAATGGCGGCAAACATCGACGATTATTTGGAGGGCCAACGCTGCTTATAATCTTATAATCTAACTTGCAATTTCGACGAACATTCGAAATCGTTGATAAATCCTGTGTTTTTATGCGTATATGTGTGTGTGTGTGTGCACGTGATACTCACTGCCAGTAGATAAATCATGTTCGCCGACAATTACGCCCAAACTGCTAGCGATCTTCCTCTCCACACAATGAGCAGCGGACAGCACGTATCTATTTGATATAATGACACCACCACACATGACATTTGACGAGCCCTGTTCTATGACTGCCACCATCATGGGATACTCGTTGGGTTTTGCGTTTTCACCGCCTACTATACGCGTCTGTAAAAAAGGGTTTGGGTAAAATTGGCGTCGTGAGTAACTTGGATATTTTAAAAGAGCAATATATTATGAGCATAAGTTATTATGGACATAAATCTCTAAACGTATTAGGAACTATAAATATTTGGTTTCGTATTTTTCATTTACCTAGATGATTTACTATAAGATTTAAAAAAAAAATTTTGACGTAATTTAAATTTTGTTGTTTAAGTATTTTTTACGAGATCAGTGTATGCAAAACTACAAGTCCCTTCGCGCTTAGTAAACCCATAGTGGGACACCCTGTATATGTATAAAATACGTAAGGAGGATCAGTTTTATGGTAGAACAAGCAAATTTTAATTATTATGTAAATTATTTCTGTGGCATTATCCAACGCCTTCAAAAGTAAAATTGAAAACTGATAACGATGTATCATTTATATTTAAATAATTATTTAAAATTAAAAGTTAAACAGTGTATTTCTCAGAATTAGAGTCGAATAATTAATGGTTTCTTATTGTTTATTAAAATGACTCAGAAACCCACGAATAATGTTTTTTACACATTTTTTACAGTTTTTTTTTTATTTTGAAGTGACGCAGAAAAGGTTAATTACCTAGTGAATTAAAAAAAACCTAGGCGCCTGCTTTTAATAGTAAAAGTCCAGACCAGTTTGTCAAGAAGTTATGACAATGAAATACATATATAGAAATACTAGCGGTCCGCCCCGGCTTCGCCCGTGGTACATATGAAAAATAGATGTTGGCCGATTCTCAGACTTACCCGATATGCACAGAAAATTTCATGAGAATCGGTCCACCCGTTTCGGAGGAGTATGCAGACTAACATTGTGACACGAGAATTTTATATATAAGAATATAATTTTAATACCGTTTTTTTAACTCCACAGGTGCAAGTTGCACTGGATGCTGGTTCTTGAGCTGTCACTTCGCAAATGAAGTTCCCTCCTTGTGTATTGTAGGTCGTTTCGAGGCCTGGAAAACAGAAAATATATTATTAAAACTCTATATTAAGTAAGATAAATGAAAAAGTATTGTTTTATTAAATTCATGTATATTAAAAAAAGAACTTTTATAGAGGTATAAGCTTTGAACTTAAGAAAGCTTGTTCCCTTTCTTTATTTTACACTTGCCCTTCGTTCCATCTCCGACCGGTTTACCCAGGATAAAATGAAATAAAACAATTTGAAAAATTCTTTCGGTTTTAGATAGCCCATTTATCGACGAATATATTATCACGCAATGACCAATAGGAGCGGAGCAACGAGGAAAACCGCGGAGCACAGCTAGTGCTAAATAAAACATATCCTAACGTTAGTACATATTATTTAATATGTACTACTAACTTTATTTATAGTTATATTATAACTCAATGAGCCTATGTTACGTCCTAATAATTTAGCTATCTATTAGTGCAAAAATCTTTCAAATCGGTCCAGTACTTTTACAGGGTATTCAATACAAACAAAAAAATATTTTCTACTTCTATATATAAGTGTAGAGATCAAGAATCAGGGTTCTATTTCCCCATACATATAAACAATGACGTCATCCTCACCAACACTGATCGTAGACCCTATGGAGACGATATCAAGCAGACCGTTACTGCAGTACCGTTCAGCAGCCACGAACAGCGGGTCTCCAGTTCTGGAGACGAGGATGTGGTCTCCGGAACACATGTACGACTGGAATATGATGAAAAGTAAAAAAATCAGTAAAAATTGCTTATTGAATCTGTACTCTATACTAATATTATAAAGCGATGAGTTTGTTTGTTTGAACGCGCTAATCTCAGGAACTACTGGTCCGATTTGTAAAATTCTTTCAGTGTTAGATAGCCCATTTATCGAGGAAGGCTATAGGCTATGTATCATCACGCTAAGACCAAGCGAAGCGGAGTAATTCCTGGTAAAACTGCGGGGCACAGCTAGTTGGTGATAAATGGTATATCGTAAATCTATGACGATTCAAAAGTACTTCTAGAAGAAGTCTAATTGAATAAATAAATGTTTGAATTTTATAAAGCATGTTTCCTTTTGACCCATATTGCCCCATTTTTAAACATCAAAAACTGGACGAATTCTAAGTAAAACCATACTAATTGTTTAAACTTACATTAGGCATTCTAAGATCGCATTTCATCCTGCAGTTATATCCAACAGGGCAGCGCACCACCCATCTACATATCGAGCCGCGAGCGTAACTGTTTGGGTAGTTTTGGTTGTAGATATAATATTTCTGCCCTAGATATATCTGTAAATATAGTTTAAATTAATAAACACTAAACACGTTTTAATAAGATAACATTCAGCCGATTATTGAAAAGTACAAAGTTTGAATTAAATCTGTCCATCTACAGATAAAGCTTATGACGACGCGGTTGGTGCAGTGGTAAAGTAACTGCCTACTGAGCCGACGGTCCCGGGTTCGATCCCCGGTCAGGGCAAATATTTGTGTGATGAACTCAATTATTTGTTCTTGGGTCTGGGTGTTATTATCTATATATGTATTTATTAAATATTATATTTATCGTCGCCTAGTACCCACAACACAAGCCTTAATTGAGCTTACTGCGGGACTAGGTCGATTTGTGTAATAATGTCCTATAATATTTATTTATTTATTTATTTATTTAAAGGGAGTTAAAAAAGAATTAGTTTATGTTTGAGTTCAGACTGTCTCTCGATGCTAGTTGTTATTGCTGTCGTTGGGTCCCTTTAATAATCCTGGTGAAGGAGTGAGGTTTGCTTGATGGTAAGCGATCACCGCCCATGGACGTTGAGCGCTTTCTTTCATACTTTGGCATAAATAAATATACTTCAAATTTTGCATGAATATTACATGATATTACCACAATATACTGACAGGTCAGGTCAACATAATATAGGCTCTATATGATCACGCCTATACCAATAGGAGCGGAGCAATGCGGGATAAACCGCGGGGCACAACTAGTTAAATGTAAAGTACTTTGGTAAGTATTTTAAAATAAATAAAAAGTGAGAAAAACTTACTTCTTGATCATAATCGCAATTGGGGCTTTGTGCGCGAGCATAGCTGCCAAGCGTCAAGAGAATTGGAATTATCTGGAAATAAAAAAAACTTAATAAAAGAAATGTACATTTTAATTAACTATTGATCGTACCTAAGGTGAATTCGCTTTATAAATGTAAGAACATTTGTTATCGTATTCAAACCATTTCATTTAAAATTTAAGATCTGTTTCTGTGACTAATAAAGGTAAAATACTGATTTTGAACCCAAAAAATAATTTACAAAGTTTATAAAAAGTAATTGACAGGGGACACCCGGATTTGAACCGGGGACCTATCGATCTGCAGTCGATTGCTCTGCCACTGAGCTATATCCCCGATGATAGAACTTTTGAATTGTTTTATTATTTATAACAATTTTCCATAAAGATATATACGAGCTACCTACAGTTACGTTCGTGAAAAATAAAAGAAAACTCCACGAATACGTAAGCGCAAAAATCTACATACACCTACATATTTCGTAAATAACGCTACGTTGTTAGTGTTCAATAGATAAGGATTTTATACAATGTTATAATCTATACTAATATTATAAAGCTGAAGAGTTTGTTTGAACGCGTTAATCTCAGGAACTACTGGTCCTGGCCCATTATCGAGGAAGGCTATAGGCTATATATTATATCATCACGCTAAGACCAACAGGAGCGGAGCAACGCGGGTAAAACCGCGGGGCACAGCTAGTGTTCTATATATGTAAGCTCTAGTCGGCTTTTGTATTCATGAATACGTAAAAAAGCCACATCTATTTCGCACACAGCGCTACGTTGTAAAATTTCAATCGATAAGGTTATGTAATGTTATTAACTTGTAGATGTAAGCTCTTGTTGTCCTGTATAGAATAGAATAGAATATAATATAATAGAAACACCTTTATTCCCAAAAAATGATACAGTACATTAAATAACAGAAAATACTTATAACTTAAAAAGCAAGGTATAACTGGGTAGAACAATATGTGAAGACGTAATAATATTATATTATATCTGTATCACCTCAAGGAAAGGGATTACTGAGTACTGACTCAGCATGAATGTTACAGCTGAGGCTGTCTGGCTGTAACGCTTTTATTCTGTCAGCAGTATATGTGGATTGCTTGTTTAGAACTAAGATAATAGAATAAGCTGGTATACAGTTAAAAAAAAAGTGTAGTATCGCATGATCCTGAACGCTGATAATAAAATGAGATGTGTTTTAATATGAACTAAATGCATCAATAACTATTTTCTCGAGCGAAACAACTATAGTTTTAGTGTGTGTCGGTATCTCTGTAGCATGCAAACGAATATTAGGGTGAAGTGCTTTTCTTCTCGAAAGTGAATCCTGAATCATTTAATCATCAGCTTATTCCTGTTTGATGAAGAAATCATAAGAACAAATCACCTAAAAATTTAACTAAGTACTTAAATGAAAATAATAATGTTTCCTTTATGTATCCTCGAATTATTTTATTTTGTTAACTTATAGCCCTAAATTTAACGTGTGACACGTTACGTGTCCATCTTCTTACTCATTTATATTTTTGGATATAATGAGATGTTTTATAGTTTATCTTTGTGATCTATTTTTCATAAGACATAGAAAACTGTCTCGTTTACTTCCTTACAAATGTACGAAAATCAATCTTCGTTTTTCACTCCCTATAATGTAAAGCGTACCTATGTTCTATTGTTTTTCTCAAGGTAAGTAACAAGTTCATGAACACTTTTTAGCAAAAACTTCACAAAATTTGCATATTGTAACAGAGAAACATGTGCAAATATTGTAACATGAAAGACTCTATATTTTAAGCAAATAATTATTTATTGAATATTTTTAAAGTATTGTTCAGAAAGTGAACGACATCAACAATTAAAATATTGGATAATCAATTAGTTCTGACTTTATTATAATCTTATTTAGAGCAATCACCGATAATCATTAAAATAATTAAAGATAATTATTTCATTAATTTCGATACTATGTAAAAAAGGTAAACAATTCATTCTAGTAGTTATAACTAGTTTACTAATTAGTAGGTAGGTACCTAATTAAAAAAAATGGGTTCATAACTTTTATATTAATACAATAAAAGCAGGAGACAATGCTAAATGTTCTAATCTACATTTAAAAATGATAATTGCGTACAATGTTTTAATTTAACAAATCTGAAGAGTGTTTGTTTCTTTGAACGCGCTAATTTCAAGAACTTGGGACTGATTTCAAAAAATTCCTTCTTTAGAGCTAGAGGCTATGCGAGTGCTAAAGGCTGTATATTATGTCATATTATGTGCCACGTTCAAAGCCTCCGAAGCCGGCCCCGGCCACTAGTGGACTACGTATACAATAAAATTATTTTAGCGTGGTAACTAATCATAAATATAGTAAACAAATAAAGATGTAATCGATATTTTCTTCGAAATATCTTATCGATGAGAAAGTGGTTATACAACCGGAAAGATATCGTATTTAATAATATTAACACTAAATATATTTTGTGTAAAATATAGAATATGTATGTAATTGTTTTGTTTTTCAAAACATTCGATGCTTAGAAGTATACTTTACACTCAATTATTATGAAATGTGGGATTGTGCTTCTGGGAAAATTCTTCTTTAATTCTTATACAGGGTGTCCCAAAAAGTAGTGATATACTGAAGCTGGGAGGTAGAGGACTTAGAGGGCTATCCGAATCACCCCCATGTGTGTTATGCGATTTTTCGTATTTTCGGAGTTATTACATTTTTTTCAATTTTTCATCTATCGCCGAGTACGATGAGATTTTTATTTATGGTGACGTGAATTATTGCGCTAGATGCTTAGATTAAGGATTGGTCTCCGCGCGCGCGCTACGACTAGATACCGCCCCACCTAAAAACAATAGCTCTGTGAGTGCGGCAACTCTTTTCTGTAGTGTGTGTTAGGCAATTTGTAAAGACGCTAGTGTGTGTGAAGAATTGGGCTGCCAGCTACATAAATTTTACCTCATAAATGGGAAATCTGGCATCTTGGAAAGAAGTTTGAAAAATATTTTTTTCATCCTGACCTGGCCGGGAATCGAATCCATGAACATGTGACTCAAATCCACTTGCGACGCTACTATACTATAGTCACAAAGGTTGTTTAAAAGTAAAAAAGCGGAAATAAAAAAAAAAACATATTATATGAGTCAGTTAAACATGGTTAAACAGAAATAAATTATTGTATTATACTTTTTTTATACATGTGTTAGTAATAGTATTGAAAAAAAAAGTTCAAATTATTGCTAAAATATTTCCTCAACCACGTGTATTTTTTTGGATATGCAATACGGCAACACTGAATGGCGTCGTATTTTCGTAGAAAAATTTTTCGAAGTAAAGGAGAAATTTCGAATAATACGATACTTAGTGATGGTACGTGATCCCAGTGTCTTTCTTATTTTTTGATGTATTATTTTTAAATAGTTTTATGACACAAATAGGCATTTTACTTCAGATTTTGTTCAAAATCTTTATAAATTATCGGTTCACCCTCTCCACACAATGCTTGTGACACGACTGGCTTGGGTACGCCGAATTCGGCGTACTTTAAGTTGCCGCATTTTTCAAGTACGCCGGCGGTATCTAGTCGTAGCGCGCGCGCGGAGACCAATCTATAATCTAAGGCTAGATGCTTGTTTTTTTTTTGTGTGCTAAGCTGAAAAATAGGCCAATTCAGTATGGTAACATTTACTATCGTTAGATCTTCGAATGGAATAAAAAAAAGAATTAAATGCTATGAAAGATAAAATTACCCAGTATGTTCATAACTTCAAGGGCCCATAAAAAAATAAAATCACATAAAAAAGGTTTTCCATTTGGCTTTTAAAAACTTGCTCTATCGATCAGGTAGCTACCCTAAAAATTTCATTTTATTATTCTGAACGCTTCAATCGAAAACTTGAAATCTAAATGTGGTAAGTGCAAAATTTTTATTAACATGATGATTATTAAAACCAATAAATAGGTGTTTAAAAATGAATTTTTTTAAATAGCCCCGCTGTTGCTCAATGCAAGTGCGACATCACCGTAAAAAGTTGTCTTTTTAATGTCTGAATGCTCTTTTATCATTTTTAATGGTTTCTTCTGCTACTATGAATTTCCGGGTTATTTCGTCAAAATTGTGGCAGTCTCTCGTCTTTGTAGTATCCCCACGGAAAAAATTCAATAGGGTTTATGTCCGGAGACCGTGGAGGCCAGGCTAAAGGGCAAAAATACCCTGAAAGATGGATTGGTCGTTGCAGCCTGCGCATGCGCCGGTGACGCCTGCTTTAAAGCCTGGCCTCCACGGTCCCTCGAATAAACCCCATTGATTTTTTTTCAATGGGGATACTAAAAAGACCTCGGCTACTTGAGAGAATGCCCCAATTTGGACGAAATAACCCGGAAATTCATAGTAGCAGAAGAAACCATTAAAAATGATAAAAAAGCATTCAGACATTTAAAAGACAACTTTTTACGGTGATGTCGCACTTGCACTGAGCAACAGCGGGGCTATTTAAAAAAATTCTGGTAATTAAACACCTATTTATTGGTTTTAATGATCATCATGTTAATAAAAATTTTGCACTTACCACATTTAGATTTCAATTTTTCGATTGAAGCCTTCAGAATAATAAAATGAAATTTTTATGGTGGCTACCTGATCGATAGAGCAAGTTTTTTGTTGTATGTAAGTAATATTAATTATTATAATGTGGGTACTTGGATATACTTTATAAAAATGTAATGTCACTTGTTCATTATAATAAAAGAGTTAAACACAACATGGTGTCAGGTGTGAAAATAATTGCAAATTAAGTGAATAATTAGTATATACAAATGAGATATTGTTCATTAAAAAAGTTAATAAGTATTTGTGAACATGGCAAAGAGTGATAAAGATTTAAGTTGCATCAATAATGCGATACAACAGCCAGCGGCAATGTTAAGTCATGGCAATATGTCGGAGAATTGGCGAGATTGGAAGAAATGTTTTGATTGGTATTTAATTGCATCTGGAAGAGAAAATGCCCCTGGACGTGAGAAGTGTGCTTTATTTTTACATTCAATTGGTAAATGTGGACGTGAAATATATGAAGAACTCGATTTTCAAAGTAGTGAGATTAACAAATATGACGTATTATGTTTGAAGTTTCAAGAACGTTTAGACCCGAAGAAGAATATTAATTACGAGCGTCATTTGTTTTTCGAGTGTTATCAAAACGCAGATGAATCTTTCGAATGTTATTTTGCACGTTTAAAAATACAAAGTAAAGTGTGTTCATTTGGGCAACTAAGAGATAGCCTCATTTTAACGCAGTTAATACGAGGAATACGAGATGCACAGTTAAGGGAGCGTCTTTTAAGAAAAAAGGATTTGGAATTGAATGACGCAGAATCGTGGTGTCGAGCGGCGGAGGCTGCGTGTCATCAAGCGGGCCGAGTCGACGCGCCCGCGCCGCCTGCTAATAAAATTGTAATTGATACACAAATTCCGGGAAGTTCATCGAGTTGTATGAATGAAGTGAGGAGTGCGCGTTCAATGGTCGGTCGTGACGTCGAGGTGGAGGCGGTGAGTTCGCGCGGCGCGCGAGCGAGGGCGAGCGGCGGCTGGCACGGGCCCGCCTGGCCGGCGCGGCCGCAGCGCGCGCTTGCCGCGCCGCAGCATCAAGGTCATCAGGTGCGGCGTACGCGTCCGAAGTGCGCCTATTGTGATCGTATGCATCAATATAATAAGTGTCCCGCTTTTAACGTTAGTTGTTATAGATGTGATAAACGTGGACATTTTGCAAAGTGTTGTAGGTATAGTGCGGTATCGTTACGCGAAGTGAATCGTTCGACCCCGCCGTCAGAGGGTTCAGGTGAGGAATATATAATAAACGGTATTGAAATAAACACGATAGACGGACACGCTTGGTTCGATTATGTTTATGTAAATGGCAAAGCGGTGATGTTTAAGTTAGATAGTGGAGCCGATGTTTGTGTAATGTCATTGTCTAGCTATTTATCGTCAGGATTTAGTAAAAGAGATTTATTGAAAACTAATGTAATTCTTAAAGAGGTGAGTAAAAATAAATTAAGTGTTATTGGTTACTTTATGGCCTCGATTACATATAAGTCTTTAAAAATACATGAAAAAATATTTGTTTTAAATCTAAATTGCAGTAACTTGTTATCGAGAGATGCTTGTGTCAAATTAAATATGATTATGAGAATTAATGAGATAAAAAATTGTAATATAGACTTTTTCGTGCAATATAAATCTGTGTTTGAAGGAATAGGAGAATTACCAGGTTTTCATAGAATTATTGTAGACGAGAGGGTTCCTCCCGTAGTACGGAGTGCAAGAAAAATACCTATTAAATTAAGACCTAAGTTAAAGGAGGAGCTCAATCGCTTACAACAGCTTAACATTATAATGCCTGTTAGTGAACCCACCGATTGGGTGTCAAATATAGTATTAGTGGAAAAACCGGATGGTAAATTACGCATATGTTTAGACCCTAAGTTTTTAAATGAGGCAATTAAAAGATGTCATTTTCAATTGCCTACGCTTGATGAAATAATTGCAAATTTGTCTGGAGCTAATTATTTTTCCGTTTTGGACGCTAGTAAAGGATTTTATATGTTAAAATTGGATTATGATAGTTCTAAGCTATGTACTTTTGCAACACCTTTCGGGAGATATAGATTTTTACGATTGCCTTTCGGAATTAGTAGTGCGTGTGAGGTTTTTCATAGTGTAATGCATAGATTGTTTGCATGTGAAGGCGTTGAAACGTACGTCGACGATGTGTTGGTGTACGGTAAGACAAAAGAGGAGCATGACGAGCGGTTACATAAGGTGCTGCAGTGTGCTGTGGCAAATGGGGTAAGGTTCAACCGGGATAAATGTAAATTTGGGGTGAGAGAAGTTAAATTCCTAGGGCATATTTTTAATTCAAATGGGATTAAGCCGGATCCAGATAGAATTCGTGTAATAAGAGACATGAGTATACCTGTAAACAGAAAAGAGTTAGAGAGGTTTTTAGGGATGTCCAATTATGTATCTCGATTTATTCCTAATTATGCTAAATTAGTGGAACCGTTGAGATCATTACTAAAAAATAATGTACAATTCGATTGGCACGAAATACATACTAAAGCTTATAATAAAATTAAAACGTCCTTAATGAATGCGCCTTCTTTGAGATTTTATGATCCAAATAAACAAGTTACCGTCTCCGTCGATGCGAGTGCGTTCGGTCTCGGAGCGTGTTTGCTGCAAGAGGGGCGGCCCGTGGCGTTCGCGGCGCGCGCTTTAACACCTGCCGAGAGTCGCTGGGCGCAAATAGAGAAGGAGATGTTGGCGATAGTATATGGGTGTTCGAAATTCCATCAATTTGTTTATGGACATACTAACGTTATAGTGGAAAGCGATCACAAACCTTTAGAATCTATTTTCAAAAAACCACTGAATGATATACCTATTAGGTTGCAAAGACTGTTATTAAAATTACAACGATATTCGTTAAATGTATGTTATGTTCCAGGCAAACTCATGTTTATAGCGGACACATTGTCGAGAACTAAATTAGATAATTTACATAGTACTGAAGATAAAATTCAAAAGGATGTGGAAGGACATGTGAATCTTATTATTCAAAATACCGGTTTCAGTGATGAAAAACTGAAGTTAGTGGAGAATGAGACTAGGAATGATGTGGGGCTCTGCAAAGCGATGGATTATTATAAAACTGGTTGGCCTCACACGAAAGCGTTGTTAGATGGAAGCGCGAAGGTGTATTGGGATATAAGAGATGAATTTCACGTTATTAAAAATATAGCGTTCAAAAATCACAGAGTAATTATACCAACGAGTCTTAGAAAAGAAATGATTAATAGAATTCACGAGGGCCATCTAGGTATCGATAAGTGTAAAAACCGAGCTCGCGACGTGATGTGGTGGCCGGGCATGTCGGCGGACATCGAGCGGGCCGTGCGGCGCTGCGGCGTGTGCGCACAGCACCGCGCCGAGCAGCCGCGCGAGCCGCTGCTGCCGCACCCGCAACCGGACACTCCGTGGGAAGTGCTAGCCGCTGACATTTTTCAGATTAAAAATAAATATTTCATTTTGGTCGTAGACTACTATTCGAAATACGTGGAGGTCGCTTCATTGAGAGATATTACCTCCGGTTCGGTAATTAAACAGTTAAAGGATATGTTTTCTCGTCACGGTATCCCGAAGCGGTTAATTTCGGACAACGGTCTGCAGTTTACATCTGGGGAGTTTAAGAATTTCAGTGAGGCTTGGGGATTTCGACATGTAACGAGTTCGCCTTATTATCCCCGATCTAATGGTTTAGCCGAACGTAACGTACAAACTGTTAAAAAATTATTAATTAAAGCCGAACAGGACGGCACAGATCCGTATCTAGCTTTATTAAATTTTAGAAATACGCCTATATCAGGGGAGATTTATTCATCGGCTCAGCTTTTGATGGGTAGGCGTTTAAATACTAGGCTACCTGTTTGTTCGAATCTTTTAAGACCGAAGCTTCCTTCCAGAGGGAAAGTAGCAATAAAACGTGCAGAAAAAACTAAAAAATCGAGCTCGTTCTACAATCAGCATACGCGAAAATTAAAGCCGTTAAATAACAATGATTTTGTACGTATTCGTGATGGGCAGGGAATGAGTCACAGCCGCTGGGTGCCGGCGCGCGTGGAGGGTCCGGCCGCGGAGCCGCGATCGTACTGGGTGCGCACGCCGGACGGCGCACGGTATAGGAGGAATAGGCAGCAAATTATTAAGACTGGCGTCGATCAGAACGAGCCTGTTTTAAATAAAAGTAAGAAACCTGATTATAGGCGTCCTATCGGCGATTATGATGATTTTGATGAAAGTTATGTCCAAAATAACAAGATTAATTCTTCTCCTACTGAGGTGTCGCAAAATACAAAATTTTATTGTACTCGTTCTGGAAGAGTAGTGCGTCCTCCAGACAGATTTCTTTATTAACTATATATGTAATTAATGTTTTAGTTTAATATCTATACTAATATTATAAAGAGGAAAAGTTTGTAAGTATGTATGTAAGTATGTATGTATGTATGTATGGTTTTCACGCAAAAACTACTGGACCGATTTAAAAAATTCTTTCACCATTAGAAAGCTGCATCTTTACTGAGCAACATAGGCTATATTGCATTTTCAAAAAAATTAGAGATCCTTACCAAAAATGCAATAATGTAACCCAAGGTGTAAAAAAATCCTCAATAAAACTTCTGTCATCGCGTGCGCTGCGGAATCTATTGAAGATAGAACAAAAAAATGTTCTACAGTATTATAGAATGGATCAATATCTACAAGAAAGTCCGCGATACCATATGTCTATCTTCAGTAGTTATGTTACTACAACAACTTTTTTACGTTTTCAAAGTAAATAGAAGTGCCGACAGTAATCAAACCATGTTATCCATACACATATATTAATCCTTATCCCATTAAATGATGTTTTATTACAGACTGTTTCATTACCAGCAAAATACTTTTTAAATGAAAAGAATTGGATATTCCATTCAAAAGATATAACGAATTTGAAAGTGTCAATCTACAGAAAATAGTAGGTATACTGTTCGAGCAGGCCGTAGTGCGGGGGTCACGGAGGAATTCTACCAATATGCGTCTTGACGGAACACAGTGGGGTTTTGGTCGGTAGGAATCCGAGATAACCCACGGCCCCTCCCCTGGAGGCCGTGGGTATCTATGAAAGATTTCCCCACTAAAACAAAAAAAAAAGGCCGTAGTGCGGGACGGGGTAAAGGTGATTTTCATGTGATTAAAAATTAAACCTATAGTCCGACCTATAGTAGACTTTTCACTGTAACGATATCGCTATCTATGCGGGTGAAACCGCAGGGCATTGCTAGTGTAACAATAAAAAAAAAAAAAAAAAATAGTATCGGATGATGTAGTATAGGAATATGTGTATATCGAATGTTCTACTATTGTTTGACTTTTGTGTTAAAGTATTTAAAGGTTAAGTGCGAGTAATGTGTTAAATTTATGATTGAATGGTTATCATTAAATTTTGTTTAATGTTACTAGCTGAGATGATTTATAATTAATGTCTATAGAATATCATCATACATGATGTTATGTTTTGCACTAATGGATAGATATAGATTATTGCAAACTAATTGATTGTTTAGCTAAACTTACTGTAATGAATGTACGTACTCTATTGCTTAAGTGTATATAAGGTTCATTGTAAAATTAGTATCGTTCGTCAGCAAATTATTTTATTATCCTTGTGTTATATCTTATTGAAAGGGGAAGATGTTGTATGTAAGTAATATTAATTATTATAATGTGGGTACTTGGATATACTTTATAAAAATGTAATGTCACTTGTTCATTATAATAAAAGAGTTAAACACAACAAAATAAAAGAGTTAAAAGCCAAATGGAAAACCTTTTTTATGTGATTTTATTTTTTTATGGGCCCTTGAAGTTATGAACATACTGGGTAATTTTATCTTTCTTGGCATTTAATTCTTTTTTTTATTCCATTCGAAGATCTAACGATAGTAAATGTTACCATACTGAATTGGCCTATCTTTCAGCTTAGCACACAAAAAAAAATCAAGCATCTTGCGCAATAATTCACGTCACCATAAATAAAAATCTCATCGTACTCGGCGATAGATGAAAAATTGAAAAAAATGTAATAACTCCGAAAATACGAAAAATCGCATAACACACATGGGGGTGATTCGGATAGCCCTCTTGGTCTTCTACCTCCCAGCTTCCGTTCATCACTACTTTTTGGGACACCCTGTATAAACAAATTTAAAAAATATATATCAAAAGAGATGATTATAATCAGTGGCGGCCTTAGGGGGTGGCGAACGGGGCAATCGCCCGGGGCCTCGCTCTTGCAGGGGCCTCGCGCAACAAGCAACAACCCACCCAAGCAAATTTAAAAAAATGAAAATGTGTGCGTGTACTGAGTATGTTCATGCGTGTGTATGAAGGAAACGACGATATTATATCGGTGCTGAAATACATAATAGAAAACAAATTAACTGAAGTTTACCCCACTATCGAAATAGTCCTGAGAATTATTGCCACCACACCTGTGACAGTTGCGTCTGCTGAAAGGAGTTTTTCGAGGCTTAAAATTATTAAAACATAATATTTGAGGAATTCGATGACACAAGATCGGCTTTCAGCCCTTGCTATTCTTTCAATGTAAATGACGTAGCTCATTCGTTGGATTATTGTGCTTTAATTAAAGATTTTAGCCTTAGGAAAAGCCGCAAATATCAATTTTAAAATTTATCATCTCTGTATTTGTTAATTTGGTAAATCTTTCTATGTATAAATATACAGGGTGTCCCAAAAAGTAGTGATGAACGAAAGCTGGGAGGTAGAGGACCAAGAGGGCTATCCCAATCACCCCCATGTGTGTTATGCGATTTTTCGTATTTTCGGAGTTATTACATTTTTTTCAATTTTTCATCTATCGCCGAGTACGATGAGATTTTTATTTATGGTGACGTGAATTATTGCGCTAGATTCTCTCAAGTAGCCGAGGTTTTTTTAGTATCCCAATTAAAACAAATCAATGGGGTTTAGGTCGAGGGACCGTGGAGGCCAGGCTTCAAAGCAGGCATCACCGGCGCATGCGCAGGCTGCAACGACCAATCCATCTTTCAGGGTATCTTTGACCTTTAGCCTGGCCTCTACGGTCCCCGGACATAAACCCTATTGATTTTTTCCGTGGGGATACTACATAGACGAGAGACTACCACAATTTGGACGAAATAACCCGGAAATTCATAGTAGCAGAAGAAACCATTAAAAATGATAAAAGAGCATTCAGACATTAAAAAGACAACTTTTTACGGTGATGTCGCACTTGCATTGAGCAACAGCGGGGCTATTTTAAAAAAATTCTGGTAATTTAACACCTATTTATTGGTTTTAATGATCATCATGTTAATAAAAATTTTCCACTTACCACATTTAGATTTCAATTTTTCGATTGAAGCCTTCAGAATAATAAAATGAAATTTTTAGGGTAGCTACCTGATCGATAGAGCAAGTTTTTAAAAGCCAAATGAAAAACCTTTTTAATGTTATTTTATTTTTTTATGGGCCTTTGAAGTTATGAACATACTGGGTAATTTTATCTTTCTTGGCATTTAATTCTTTTTTTATTCCATTCGAAGATCTAACGATAGTAAATGTTGCCATACTGAATTGGCCTATCTTTCTTTAATTGGCTTATCAGCTTAGCACACAAAAAAAATCAAGCATATAGCGCAATAATTCACGTCACCATAAATAAAAATCTCATCGTACTCAGCTATAGATGAAAAATTGAAAAAAATGTAATAACTCCGAAAATACGAAAAATCGCATAACACATATGGGGGTGATTCGGATAGCCCTCTTGGTCCTCTACCTCCCAGTTTTCGTTCATCACTACTTTTTGGGACACCCTGTATATTTATACATAGAAAGATTTACCAAATTAGCAAATACAGAGATGATAAATTTTAAAATTGATATTTGCGGCTTTTCCTAAGGCTAAAATCTTTAATTAAAGCACAATAATCCAACGAATGAGCTACGTCATTTACATTGAAAGAATAGCAAGGGCAAAATGTCGGCCTCCTAAAGTTAGGGGACTTTTTAACGTTTAGTTGACCCCTAATGGCTGGTGAAACAGAAACCATCTTTTAACGGTCCCCTAAGCATGTTTAGGGGATCCCATAAACTTAGGGGATGTTGGTGAAAACGGGCATAAGTCCTCTACCTCCCAGCTTCAGTATATCACTACTTTTTGGGACACCCTGTATAAATATTTTAAAACTCAAATTTTATTCATTTGTATAACTTTATCATTTCTCCTCAAACATGACAAATACCTAAACCAAACAACCAGACCTACTTTCGCATCACATACATTTCACAAAGAGCAAAGGGCCTCGCAAAGGGCCTGCCGCCCGGAGCCTCGCAATGGGTAAGGCCGCCGCTGATTATAATAATAATGCTGAAACGATAATAATCAAAATAAATATTGATAATAAATTATTTTATCAATCTAGATCTGTATCAAAAATAAATGACGCGAATCGATAAAATAATAGAACATAATAATTGATGTATCTAATAAACCATATTTTTTAATGTGTGTCATAATATTTTGAAACAAAAATAATTCAGGTATTTGTAAAAATTCGTAATAATATTCTTTCTGAATCAAAAGATCGCACAGATAATATACTACAATGTAATAATGAATGGATTGACCGATTTACATGAATTTTATAGCTGGCCTTAGCTGTAAAAGCATTCATTATATTAGAATTGAATTCAAGTTGATACATTTCGGAGATAGGTTGTAGAGACAAAAAAATCATTTCCCGCCAAAATATGAATTGATTTTTATAAGCTTCGAGTTTAATTTATAATGTTGCAATGTCAATTCGCAATTTTTCACGCACTCCTGTATTTTTCAGTAATTCAATATCTTTACAGCTAATTTACATAGTATTACTTCATAAAAACATTCTTTATAATATTGACTTTTATTATTAGCATAACAATACAATTGATGTAATTTATTACTAATATTATACATCTGTGTAAACTTGAAATGACGATGATCAATAATATGTTTTTTTAGCTGTGGATAAGCAAATTTCGTTAGGTCGCGGAAGAATTCTAACCAATACCCGCGGCCCCATCATTAAAGCGGCTCGACGGAACACAGTGGGGTTTTAGTCTTCGGCTCCTTCCCCGGGGGCCGTGGGTATCTTTGGAAGATTTCCCCACTATAAAAAAAGGTCCTTCACTTTGAGTATGAAGAGCTTTTTAAAACGTTTTTGGTATTTTAATTTTTGATATTAGTATGCCATAAAATGAAGTTATGATTTCCGACATCGAGATCTCATAAGACCTACACATATACAGAGTGTCCCACTATTGTAGGGTTGTTGAGGATTCCTCTTCCGCTTCCGCATAATGCGGAAGTTCCGCAATATTTTGGGTCCCTCAACCGTTACCGCATCCTCAAAAATAAAAATAAAAAATTCCTCTTCCGCTATCGCTTCCTCAAAATTTTGAGGAAATTTATGAGGACGCCGTATCTATGGCAACGCACTCGTTACGCGCAGCGCTATGCCAGGCCGATTCGATCGGGTGGCGAATTTACAAAGCCTATACCTATGTATAGGTACTTTTTGAGTCACGAGTCGGACTCTAATAGATGAGCTTTTGTTTATGCATATTAACTCGACAAAACCTAATCTATCTAAATAAAAAAGTGACTCGACTTGATTATAATTTCCTATCATCCTCATCCTCATCCTCATAATCACTTCCTCAACAACCCAACACTATTGGTATACTAAGCGCAAAGGGACTTGTAGTTTTGCATACACTGATCACGTAAAAAATACTTAAACAACAAAATTACGTCAAAATTTTTTGCTAAATTTTTCCTGAAAATCCATGTTTTCTTCTCTAGCTTCGTGCAGCCGGCATATAACGCTTCGCTAATGTGCATTTTGTCTATGAAAACATAATCTTAAACGATAGGTCACGTGCGGGTGGCAAAGTTGGGCGGGTTGCTTGTTAGGGGTGTACACACAAGAGTTTTAAGAATTCATCTATTTGAAAAAAAATATGCATCTGGAATTTTATAAGTATTTTTTACGTACTCAGCGTATGCAAAACTCCCACCATTGAGCTCCATTGAGCTTAGAATACCGCCGATGGGACACCTGTATACATAGAATTGAAAAACATAACCATCTTTATTTCGCAATCGGGTTATTAAGTTACAATGGAAATTTTGAAACTATTTTGTCGGAAATTTTCTACATTTTGAGCATCTATCAGTCTCAGATCATCTATAGTTTATGTATTCGACTTTATGTATTTTTATTTAATGTCTCAAAGGGAATAAAACTGAAAAGAAGATATTGTCAGTTTTTTTTTTTCGGAATAAATTACTTTTGAATAATAGTTTATTGAATATAATATAGGTACAAAATGAATGCTGCTCTACATTGACGATAACTATTTGTTGGATATTTCTTTCTTTCTGTATTTTGACGATTAAAAAATCTATAATAAGTGAACTAATAAATAAATGTTTTAAGTCTAAATTAGAATGATCCTTTATCGATGATGGGATACTATAGTATATCTACCGGGGTTCGATCCCGGCGGTCTCCATTAAATAAATCTCAAAAAATCGCACGCAAAATATTTTTTATTATTATAACTACATTCTACAATTACATCTATTTCTATATTGCATTTTTCATAAAGTACAAAACAATTAAAAAAATGTTAATCGCTTTCTGTCTTTTTCTAAATTTAAATATTTTTTTTTGATAATTCGAATTTACTTACCAGATTCATCATGCATATAGAATTAATTCCACATATATCACCTCCTTGTATCCAATCGCGAATTAAAACAAAAAAAAATCAAAACGTCAGTTTCCCCGCCAAATAGCGAGTCGTGTGAGAGATGGCACGCTATTAATTGTTTTATATCCATCATTTACACATCAACTGATAACAGAAGCGGCACTAATCTATGCTATAAGGCCTGGCGATAATAAGCAAATTATTCAGACATATTTGTCATTATTCGTGTCGCAAATACTTGGTTGTACAATTGTTTTGTACCTACGTAATTCATAATATCAGAAGTAAATACGTTCGGTATAATAGGTAAATAATTGATGAGTTTTGTAACTTATCAGTAATTAGTTATTTTTTATAACATCTTATTGTTGGAAAGTACTCAAAGCAAGAAGTGGTAATAATATGTGTAATTAATATGTGTTAAATAAGAAATACTCATTAAATTCATTGATATAGACTGATATTTATTATATATATATAATAAGTAGGTACAACTTGATGATGCTACAATACCTGAAAACACGAACGGATTCGAACTCTACAATTGCATTGTGTGATACAAATTTTTGCCATTTTAACTAATAACTTAAAAACTACGAGAGAACTCGTTCTTTCAGGAGCTCTATTGACGTCATAATACATACATAAATTATTATTTTCCACTGGCTTGGAGTTAATTTCTAAAGACAGTAGCCGACAGAAACTCTGCCCTTTTCAATTCGTATCAATATTGTCGTACCATTTGAATGACCTGTAAAATATAGGAATTTTCATCTTGCATATTGTGTTAATACATAATAGGCTGTCTTATTAGGAAACTCGATTACTCTTGTTAGTATATTTGTGGTTATAAACTTTATTTAGATTAATGATAACAACGCTAATAATCTAGGCCAATGATATTACGAGTCAAAGATAGGAGAGAACCTACTGATTCGTTTTGCTTTTGTCTCACGAAACATACCTACACAGTTACCGGTAAAAAAGTATGATCTGATTGAGGCATAAGGTTGCTTCCAGTCCCGTAAGACGTTCACTATAACCTTCTTGCCAGCATGGAAATTTACGAAACAAATACCCGCATATGCTGAAAAGAGCTTGAAAAAAGGAAGGAAAAATGAGGACGCTATTAAAGTGTTTGGTTGTCGCCTTCTAGTGTCGTGAATACAGATTTGTGATTTGATTACCTATATTGTTCGTTTTGATATTTATTATCAATAAATTAATAAAGAATTAGAAGATGTGAACTAAAAAATGGTTTATTTTATTTTTTCCTGTTCGTTGCTGACTGACGATTCTGATTCGAGACATCAATTTAGGTTTACGAAATCAAGACCCTATAATAAGTACTAGCTTACCGCTCGGGCCCGCGGCTTCGCCCGCTTTGTCTAAAACCTAATTAATTATATACTAAAACCTTCCTCTTGAATCACTCGTTCTATTAAAAAAAACGCATCAAAATCCGTTGCGTAGTTTTAAAGATTTAAGCATACAAAGGGACATAGGGACAGGGAAAGCGACGTTGTTTTATACTATGTAGTGATGATGTACCTTTCGTAATTCTGACAACAGTATATCGGTACAATTTTGAATTAGTTAACTAAAAATCCGATTTGAAAAATACTTACACCAATTAGAAAGCTACAGTAGTTACCTATTTCTGAAAATAGGTACCTATATTTTATTTTATTTTTATTCTGAGTCAACCCAAAGTCAGGCTGAGCGGCATGTATAACATTCAACCATTTCAATGTTAAGGACAAAATACGTTGACAGTTCGTGGTCAAAAGCCTTTTTATTAACTTGAGTTATATGTTCATCATTCGTACAACAGCCTAGCTAGCCCACATGCCACCGACCTTTCAGATAAGGGCCTATATTTACATTTACTATGTAATGAATTCTTTTATAGAAGATATAAATACGGAAAATTTTAACATTTACTATTGTAGTCTGTACCTATGCCGTCATATCTAGTAAAATATCTAATTCATTAAAAACTCGTAAATAGATATTACCTAATTTTTGGAAAAGACAACGTTTAACGTAAGTACTTATTCATATTAAAAGAAAATATGTTCTTTCATAGATAAAAAAAGACGTGTGGCACTCGAGGACTGCCGCGGTAAAGCCATTGCATGCTATGCCTTCAAGCCACACCTCCGTGCCCGTCCCCGTGGGGAGCGTGAGGTTTCGTTACGGAATTTCTGGATTTGGCCCCCGCGCTCAAGGCCCGCGATAGAAGCTATGCAATAGCTTAACAATCGGATTACTAACGAGTAATTAACTCGTATTATAGACCGTCTATACCAAAGTAACTACTGGAGTATAAATTTAGGCATTAATTAAATAAATGTAGGTATATATTTTATTTTAACCTCATCTTTAATTAATAAGTAGGTATAGTTTTGGTACACATTTCAGTTATTTGTTTACAGTTAAATTAAACTGATACAGCTAAGCCTCGGTGCAACCTTCTTTGGTCAAGGTTTCGCTAGATAAGATTACTTTGAGATTCGCGACTGTAACTACATGTGGGTGTTTAAAACATTTTGACGTCCTTAGAGGCAATGAAAAATTCATACTTATAGAGGCATATCCTCCTACTACAGATACTTTATGCTTATAGTATACTAGCTCTCCGCCCGCGTTTTCAGAGAAAACCCCGCATAGTTCCCTTTCCCGTGGGATTTCCGGGATAATACCTATCCTATCTCTCAAGTTGGATCGAACTGCACATGGTGTGCGAATTTTATTATGATCGGTCAAGTGGTTTAGGAGTCCATTGAGGACAAATTGTGACACGAGATTTATATATATTAAGATAGATATGTACTAATAATATATAACTGAAGAGCTTGTTTGAACGCGCTGATCTCAGGAACTATTGGACTGATTTCAAAAATTCTTTCACCATTGGATACCTATAACGACAATTTGTAAGAATGTATGGATGTATGTCCGTTACTCTTTCATACGAAAGCCACTGAACGGATTTTTATGATACTTGGCAGTGATATAGCAAAAAACATGAGCTATAATTTTTCCTTGATTTTGCCCGTGATTTCATCCAGGGATTAAAGCGTATATAAAAAAATGTACTGGCCGAATTGAGAACTCTCCTCCTTTTCTTGGAGTCGGTTAAAAAAAGTGAATACCTAATAAAGAATGTAAATAAGTTATTTAAACAATTATAAATCATACAGCTTGAAATGTAAACATTATTTTCATTATGCAAATTATTTTTTTTTAATTCAAATTCAAATGTGAAATGCTTGTTTGCTCAAATGGTATTGATAAGTTACATTGTTATTAGTAGGTATATATACGTTTTGCTATGTAAATGAATGTATTTTTTTTTTCATACATTTTCTAGTACCTAATATTCAAATAAAATAAAATATTTTAAAGAATTAAGTACAAGATTTAAATATGATCACAAAAAATCGCTGTAAATAATTAGTTAATTAATTCTGCACTTTCTATTTGTTGGCCTAAGTTATGGTTAAGTCTTCAAATGAAAAGTGAACGGGGTACCTTCTAGGGAAACGCGCTCCATCTTATGCCACATCTTAGTTTAGGTACCATCAGGCGAGATCGTGGTCAAGCTCTTCCCTATCATATATGTATATAAAAAAAAAGACGTGTGTCACTCGGGGACTGCCGCGGTAAAGCTATTGCAAGCCTTCAAGCCACACCTCCGTGCCCGTCGGAGTGGGGAGCGTGAGGTTTATCGTTACTAAATTTCCGGATTCGGTCCCCGCGCTCAAGGCCCGCGATAGAAGCTATGCAATAGCTTAAAAAGTTTTTTAACTATTAACTTGTTATTGTAACTTTAAAATGTTTTATTTCCTACAATGCCGGGATCAATATAAAATAAATGTTTCTATGTTTAGTGTAAAGCATTATTAAAGTTGTAGAAAATATGGTCCACAACATACCTATCTTATAAAATTCCATCCCGAACACTTCTGGTTTTTTTGAGCAATAGAAATTTCATATTACCTAATAAGAAAAAACACATAGTTACTAATTATTTGGGAACATAGAACCTCGTTTTTTTGTAGTTGGTTAAAGTGTAAAAGTGTTTAATAAACTATATGAATCAGGGTTTCGAGAACCCTAATATTATTTATACAGGTAATAAATAAAAAACCAAATAATCATAATCTATTTATTTATTGATTTCACAATATACGTCTTAATTATAGCATCTATTACATAAATACAGTTTCTGGAAGAATAATTACAGTAATATCTCAAAATTACAATTAAAAGGCAGTGAAGTTACAACCACATATAATATTACCTAAATTACACAATTTAAAACAAACATTCTGTGTAATAAATAATAGTTTATTTAGACAAATACTTCCAAAACTTATTAAAAATAATGAAATAAATATTTTCCACTGCATAACATGTAATGGAAAATTGTCAAGTTAAATAATAATAAGATTGTTTATTTTTTAGTTTTTAGAACAATGAAAATGTGAAAGGAAATTAGCTTCCACTTTCTTCAATTATTTCCTTCGATATGATTGGTTTATTTAAAAAAACAACAACCTTTTTCAAATTATATATTATATACAAATTGCAAACATTTCGTAATAATGAATAAAAATCAATTTATATGCTAATTTGACTAGACATGTGTACTTTTTTTAGGGCTGATGTTTCAATCCTTGGTTAAAATTTATTCGTCGAATAATGTATAAAACTACCATTTTAAAAATGTATTCTAATTGCCCGTATTTGACAGTTTACGTGATATTTTAATATTATCGTGTAATACTTTATTGGACGGATAAGTTTTATCCAAGCATTGAAAAATCGACCCTTAAACATATATTTTTCGACCTTTCATTTTTTTTATGTAACAGTTTTTTATGAAGAGCATATCTTCTTAATATTATATAATATATATAAATCTCGTGTCACAATGTTTGTCCTCAATGGACTCCTAAACCACTTAACCGATTATAATAAAATTCGCACACCATGTGCAGTTCGATCCAACTTGAGAGATAGGATAGTTTAAACATGTAGGTACCACGGGCGAAGCCGGGGCGGACCGCTAGTAATTTTATAATTTTTTCTAGATAAGGCAAGAAATGGACTATTATAAAATTAATAATTTAAGATCAATCAATTCCTTCCTATATTTTATTTCAACAACGTTTCTAGTTTGTTGAAAATAAATGTCTTCTCTTAAAAGAAAAACTAACTGACTAGTTCAATCTATTTCTCTATTTTAGGGCCGATTTTTCAATGCTTGGATAAAACTTATCCGTCCAATAAAGTATTAGAGCGAGCGCGCACGAGCAACTTTGTCTCCGCAACTATTTTGTCTCTCCCATCAATTTGTATGGGGAGTTGCGTCGCTACGTGCGCGCACTTTCATACTAGCCCATAGGTGGGAGAGACAAAATAGTTGCGGAGACAAAATAGTTGCGGAGACAAAGTTGCTCGTGTGCGCTCGCTCTTACACGATAATATTAAAATGTCACGTAAATTGTCAAATGCGGACAATTAGAATACGTTTTTATACATTATTCGACGAATAAGTTTTATCCAAGTATTGAAAAATCGGCCCTTAAGTATATATGTACATATATTATTATAAGATTATATTTTACTAAGTACATTTGAAATGTCTAAGATTTATTTTACGATTTCTTCCTTCTATCATCCTGAAAATATCCTCCAGGCCCGGGAACCAATTTCGTGGCTTTTCCCGCCTTTTCTGGAGTCTTCGAGGATTCTGATGATGAAGACACTATTCCTTGAAGACGATGGGCGTTAGCTTGACTCAAACTGTAAAAAAATAGTTTATATTAATTGTAAGGCATGTAGGGCATAAAGTTAAAAAATAAGGCACTTTTTATTAAAATTGGATATACAGGGTATGGCATAATGAATGGATAACCTGGTAACTGATAATCAAATCAATGTATTTAAGTTTATTTAAATTTTAAAGCAAGAAATAAAATTTTTTGGATTTTAGTAATTAAAAATATTCTTAAGTTCTAGAGTCTAGACTCATTGTATTATGAATTTAAGTGTTTTATAATGTGGCAACGCAAAAAAATTTAGTAAATGATACCAATTCGGACTCCAAATTAAATGGGCATGTTATTTTCTAAATTTTACTGTTAATGAATACTTTGTTATGGTGACTGTTACTGTTTTTCTTACGGTAAGGGTTAATGTTAGTGTTAGTGCTAGTGCTAGTGTTAGTGCTAGTGTTAGTGCTAGTGTTCGTGCTAGTGTTCGTGCTAGTGCTAGTGTTAGTATAAGTGTTAGTGTATGTCTGTCCAACCCACCGGACCTCCTCCACATCGGCGACCTTGTCAATGAGCGACCGTATAATGTCCTCCTTGTGCCGAATCGCGAGTGAAGCTCTTTCCAACGACCGTCGGTATTCAGCATGCGCTTGCGCAGCTCTACGTTCCTGTTCTACTATACGACGCTCGAGTTCTTCTAGGGAAGTGTATGCGCGGGATTTTACCACCTTGGGGAGACAAAACGGTTTAAAAGTATTATTAGTATTATTATGTTTCTCATTTCCATAATACTCGGGTACCACCAGAAGGACGGTACCCGGATCTTTGGAAGGCTTACGTGGGGACTAGGATCCAACACGCAGAGGCCCTTTGAGACTTTTAATGTGTTGTGGGACACCAGCCGCAGCCTGCCCATGACTGCACTATAGAGATACAGCCCTAGGCAGTCCGCGGCCGATGTAGGACTATTGCAGGGTATGGAAATCTAATAACTGGGCTATGGATTGGGATGCTAGATGGACTGGTATTGGGGACTATGGGAAACTATGGCACCTGCCTTTCTACTAAAAGAAAGTAAAAATACGTTGGCAGGTGGTGACTCGCCCTCTCACTGTATGGGCCCCCGAAATAAGTCGCTGCAATAGTGCGACAAGGGGGCAACATATTGTGAGCAGCTAAGGGTGGAGAGGCGTCCCTGGACTTTAAACTACGATCACGCGCTCCCTGAGGGTCCAGCATCACGTGCCCACTCGCCACTTACGATTCGCATCCACCCTTCGAGCTAAAAGCTCTCGCGACTCCACTCTGGCCGGCCGGTTAAGGCAAGCCAGAGGTGGGGGTCCTGTCCTCGTCAGGCTTCACTCCGACCGGCCGGTGAAGGCGAGCCGGAGATGAAGACAGGGGCCTCCCCCGGGAGCACTCGGTTCCCGCGGGGTCGCTACTCCCCGACACCCCGCCACAAGGTGTCCTGCGGGTTGACTGATTTATTATTATTTATTATTATTATTTATTATGTGTATCTCATCCATAATACTCGGGTACCATCATAAGAAAGGTACCCGGTCCTTTGGAAGGCTTACGTGGGGACACGGATCCAACACGCAGAGGCCCTATAGAGAACTTTACTGTGTTGTGGGACACCAGCCGCAGCCTGCCCATGACTGCACTATAGAGATACAGTCCTAGGCAGTCCGCGGCCGATGTAGGACTATTTCGAGATATGGAAAACAAAATAAACTGGGCTATGGAGTGGGATGTTAAATGGGCCGGTATTTGGGAACTATTGGAAACTATGGCACCTGCCTTTCTACTAAAAGAAAGTAAAAATATGTTGGCAGGTGGTGACTCGCCCTCTCACTGTATGGGCCCCCGAAATAAGTCGCTGCAATAGTGCGACAAGGGGGCAACATATTGTGAGCAGCTAAGGGTGGAGAGGCGTCCCTGGACTTTAAACTACGATCACGCGCTCCCTGAGGGTCCAGCATCACGTGCCCACTCGCCACTTACGCTTCGCATCCACCCTTCGAGCTAAAAGCTCTCGCGACTCCACTCTGGCCGGCCGGTTAAGGCAAGCCAGAGGTGGGGGTCCTGTCCTCGTCAGGCTTCACTCCGACCGGCCGGTGAAGGCGAGCCGGAGATGAAGACAGGGGCCTCCCCCGGGAGCACTCGGTTCCCGCGGGGTCGCTACTCCCCGACACCCCGCCACAAGGTGTCCTGCGGGTTGACTGATTGCACGGGTGGAATATCTATTGTCACGTAGACAATAGATATTCCAACCGTGGGCGATGGGGTCGTCACATCCCTACGCCCTTATTTATTATTATTATTATTATTACAAATAGCTAAATCGCCTACAAATTTTCAGAATATGACAAAAATTAACATGGTACAAAATTTACTCGGAAGACACCATCTTTCAAATAAAATAAAGAGCGTGTGTGTCGAGCACACGTGTTAGAAGTGAAACTTCTTTGGCAAGATTCAAAGATCAATAGCCTTACTCCATGATGTTACAGTAAAGCCACGTCACATAGTCACATAGTCGCGTCATGGCAATACCATCACGTCATGGAGTAAGCCAAAAATTTTAATCTTTGAATCTTCACAAAGAAGTTTCACTTCTTACACGTGTGTTCGGCACACACGCTCTTATTTACCTTAATCTCCGATTTAATCTTCTCCAAAGCGGCGAGCGCCAGTTTAAGCGGTTCGTTGTTACTGTTTGTTCGCGTTCGCTTCGCTCGCGTCGCACGCGCGACAGCGGAGCGTGTTCTGTTTCGGAACACTAGCGCCGCGCGACGGTATAACCTGGGACGGTGTAAAAATGGGATATTTATGAAGCTGAATATATTTCTTGTGCCTGTTTGAACATGCTTTAATCATTAATAACTGGTAAATTATAAAAATGTTAAATTTATGAAGCTGAATACATTTCTTGTGCCTGTTTGAACATACTTATGTCATTAATTACTGGTTGAAATTGAAAAGAATATTTTTAGATGCTATTAGGTTAGATATTTATCGGCAATGGCTTTTCATCGTCACGCTCCGAACGAAGGAACATTGAAAAAAAAATTGGTTGTCTGTAAAGTCGGTTTACTGACGATAGTTGAACGTGACAACGTCCGATTGTGCTTCTTTGTCGCTCGTTCCGCGCTCTCGCTCGCACTTCAAGCCTTACGGAACGCCTCAGAGCGAGGTAACGCCGCATGAGTCATGTTTTTTCGTGCGTGCAGCCGACTCTATCGAATTATAAGACGTTGTCACGTCAAAATACATCTTATAGTGTAGCCAATTTAATTGGCAACATTTGACGTCTTTCAATTTTATCTTCGAAGAGAGGTAACCTGCTTAAAAACATCGATTTAAAGTGAATTAATAGATACGGACTTGAAACATACGTCAATCGGACTTGAGTCTTCTTCTTGTTGAAATTATTTAGTATGTTTATTAGTAAAATAAAATCTTAATATTACTCGTATGTCATTATTATTATAAATATGTTATTGTAAACCCATCAAGTTTTGTTTCGTGACAAAAAAGCCTGTCTTTTTTACTGAAGTACTCACTTGACATTCTTCAAAGCAGATTTCAATTCTTCTTGCACTGTTTCATGTTGTCGACACACACATTCATACTTCTCTTGTAATTGCTGCAACTCTTCTTTACTCTTCCTCAACTCTTCTTGACTCTTCTTTATTTGCTCACTCTTGCGCTCTGTATCCATGCTGTACTGGTGTTTAAGCTCGTCTAGTAGCCTGAAATATTGTGTGAATATTTATTTAAAAAAAAGTGCAATTTTAACAATTTTAGTTTTTTTTTGTACGAATTGTTTTTTTCTTGCATTTCAAACAAACAATTAGATAAACTATAGCTTATAGTGATTATCATGCATGATGAAAAAGGCTTAGCTTTAATTCTTGTTTTGAAGGCTGAATGAAGGCTTCATCCGGCTTGAACGGGTAAATATGTTGGCAAAATTAAAAATAAATTTTTCAGGTTAATACTAAGTCAAATTGTTAAACAACAATGAATATACATGAGACTTTGAACATTAATACCACGAAATAAAGTGTAAATTTGAATGAATCTATCATACAACACCTTGAATATATATTACTAGATTTCCGCCCGCGGCTTCGCCCGCGTTTTCAAAGGAAAACCCGCATAGTTCCCGTTCCCGTGGGATTTCCGGGATAAAACCTATCCTATGTGTTAATCCAAGTTACCCTCTATATTTGTGCTAAATTTCATTGTAATCGGTTCAGTAGTTTTTACGTGAAAGAGTAACAAACATCCATACATCCATACATCCATACATCCACACAAACTTTCGCCTTTATAATAGTATATATTATTTTGACCCTGTGGCCCTGCCTTCCAAGCCAGAGATCGTGGGTTCGATTCCCACCCGGGGCAAATATTTGTGTGATGAACATAGATGTTTGCTCTGTGTCTGGGTGTTAATTATCTATATAAGTATTTATTTAAAATTATATATGTATGTTTATCAGCCATCTGGTTTCCATAACACAAGCGAAAGCTTAGTATGGTATCAGATCGTGCCATGTGTGAAAATTGTCCTGAAATATTTATTTATTTTATTTTATTTAATATAACCTTTTACAATCCTGCAGCCGCCTTTCATGCAAGTCAGCCGGCACAGTGTTAGTTCGCAGAACGTCGTATTGCGCCATTTTGTTCGTGGAAGCTTCTAGAGCCGTTTTCACTGTGAAGTATTCGCGATGTACTGTTTCGTAGTCACGCATCATGGCCGCCACTGGAAAATATTATAAAAATTAGGAAATAAGCTATACCAATAGTCCGTTTGTAATATAGAAATAACCGCTTTTTACTTATTATTGCATAGCATGTACAAAGTAAACAGAATAAATTTATCTGTCTGCTTGTTCCGATTATCTCTGGAACGGCTGGACCGATTTTGACGGGATTTTCACTGACAGATAGCCGATTAACTCATTTACGCGGATGAAACCGCTGCAGCTGCAACAAGTCATAAATAAAGTTGGAAATAAGTAAATTGGAATGTTTTCTGACAAGGAAAAGTTCCTTTAGTTTCCCGTGTTCAAATTCCTTCGAGACAATACATAGCCTTTCCACTTTAAAAAATTACTATAGATACATATTCTTAATTTACTAGTGTAAAACAAACATTATTTGTGTACATAACAATTTTTTAATATAATGATGAAAAATTTTATTTATTATTAGCTTTCCACCCGCAGCTTCGCCCGCGCAGTCAAAGGAAAACCCGCATAGTTCCCGTTCCCGTGGGATTTCCGGGATAAGACCTATCCTATGTCCTTTCTCGGGTATCAAAATATCTCTATACCAAATTTCATGCAAATTGGTTCAGTAGTTAAGGGCGTGATTGAGTAACAGACAGACAGACAGAGTTACTTTCGCATTTATAATATTAACTAGATTTCCGCCCGCGGCTTCGCCCGCGTTTTCAAAGGAAAACCCGCATAGTTCCCGTTCCCGTGGGATTTCCGGGATAAAACCTATCCTATGTGTTAATCCAAGTTACCCTCTATATGTGTGCTAAATTTCATTGTAATCGGTTCAGTAGTTTTTACGTGAAAGAGTAACAAACATCCATACTTCCATACATCCATACATCCTTACAAACTTTCGCCCTTATAATAGTATTAAGATTAAGATAGTATGGACTATGGATAATTGAAGCAGATAATTAGATCTATAAATTCACGATACAACATAACCTAACATTTATAAATATTAACTTACTCTTATCCTCATACAATTCATAAACCTCCTTCAGCTTATTTTCCGATCTCTCAACTCTTTCCAAAAGCGAAGCTCTCTCAACATCTCCCGTCTCTTTCTCTACTTTGATTCTCTTATAACTCTGTCTCACTCCCACCAACTCTTGTTCTAGACTATTCACTCTCTCTTGTAACGATTTATTCTCTGTTACTATTTGTTTCGACTTTTTATTCATGTTTTCAAATTGTTTTTCGTAGTCTAGAATGAGGTTGTCCTTTTCTTGCAGGTTTTCTTGGTATGCGTCGAAGAGAGGGGCTGAAAATTATAATTGAATTATGTAATTATATCTACAATTTCTATCTACATTCTTTGGAGTACTTTCAGGTAATGAATAGTAATCTGGATAATATAATACCTAAAGCCTGTGCACTTAACAAGCCAGACAAATCGACCAATCGCTTTGAAGTATCATCACCCGTGCCTGTTTTTGATTGGACGTCGGTTTCTTCATCTGTAATAATTAAAATAAATAAATAAATATGTACTTGATTGACTTTTTTTTAATGTAACATAATTCATTAATCTTTTTATTTGCCATTCTATGAGATATATTATACCATAAAAAATATTTTTCTATAAGTAACCAACATTAAATCTATGACTCTATCTAGTTTTATTGCTATTTTTGGCTGTAAATAATATTGCTTATGCATTGCATTTTAATAAATTAGTTCCAATCTATACTATTATTATAAAGCTGAAAATTTTGTTTGTTTGTTTGAACGCGATAAATTCAGGAACTACTGGTCCAATTTGAATAATTATTTCGGTGTTAGATAACCCATTCATCGAGGAAGGCTATAAGCTATATATGTATCATCACGCTAAGACCAACAGGAGCGAAGCCACGCGGGTGAAACCGCGGAGCGCAGCTAGTACTTAATAACAAGCAAATTAAATAGAAACTATAACTATTCTTACCATGTTTTTGTCCTAAACTAGTCAATATGGAATCAAAGTTGTCATATTTTTCCACTTTTAGATCTTTGGCGTCCAATGTTTGCGCGTTACTGCGTAATTTTTCTTGATACCTCGATAGTTGCACATTTAGACTAAAAATAAATAATATTTTTAGAGGGTAGTTAGTAAATTGAAGTAGTCTGAATGATTGAGAGTAGTCTGAATGCATAATTTAATATTTATGTTAATAATAAACTACCCAACCCAGTAATAATAGCTGTTTTTATCGCACTTTTTTGTCTTTTTACACATACTATTTCTGTATAATTTTTCTCATTTGTATCAATATTTGTTACAATTTTTTTTAACTAGTTATTTATATGTGTTCCTAAAAAACGTCCAAAGCGAAACTCTGCCTTCGCGTGTATTAGGCAAAGTTTACTACTATAAAACACATTTTTAACATAACTGCCATGAAATAAGATGTTAATTTAATAGGCGATTGTGAGTCCAGTTATTCATCACTACATAGTATAAAACAAAGTCGCATTCTCTGTGCCAATGTCCCAATGGCTTGACTGACTGGTTGGCTTAGTTGGTAGTGACCCTGCCTTCCAAGCCAGAGGTCGTGGGTTCGATTCCCACCCGCGGCAAATATTTGTGTGATGAACATAGATGTTTGTTCTGTGTCTGGTTGTTGATTATTTATATAATTATTTATTTAAAATTATATATGTATTTATCAGCCATCTGGTTATTCAAGCAAAAGCTTAGTATGGAATCAGATCGTGCCGTGTGTGAAAATTGTCCTGCAATATTTATTTATTTAATGAATGCTTATATCTTTAGAAAAAAAAATGTATGCGTGTACTAGAGTACACACGTAAGAAGTGAAACTTCTTTATGACCTTAAAAATGTCACGAGTATGGCGTAACGCAAAAATGTCACGCGTACGGCGTAACGCAAAAATGTTACACTAAATTTTTGTCCAACCCCGATAAAGAAGTTTCACTTCAAAAATAAGAGAATTCCATACCGATACAAAACATCCTTCATAGCCTGCAAGTCCCTTTGCAGTCTGGCGTTATGTTCCCTACACTGGTTGAGAACTATCTGCCGACTGCTGCAACTCATGCACACTTCTACTAGGGGAATCGCTGTTTCTGAAGGTTCTAAAATATATAAAATACATAATATACAGATGAATTTAAAATGTATGAAATCACTACAAAATCACTACTAGTATAAAACAAAGTCGCTTTCTCTGTCCCTTTGTATGCTTAAATCTTAAAAACTACGCACCGTATTTTGATGCGGTTTTTTTTAATAGATAGAGTGATTCAAGAGGAAGGTTTTAGTATATAATTTATTAGGTTTTAGACAAAGCGGGCGAAGCCGCGGGCGGTAAGCTAGTAAATACTAAAATATACAGAATACATAATATATTTACTGGTGAATTCAAAATGTAATGAATAAACATACTGAATAAAAAGGCTTGAGTATGGTTGTAATGAATAAACCCAAAAATTACAAGCATTTATGCGAAGTACATTATTCTGAAACTCCAACTAAGAATTGGAACATCAAACATTATGAAATCAAATTCAATCAAATCATTTTGTGCCAATAATGTGTTGAATGTAAATTGAAAATAACGATTTACTTAAGTTTCTGCATTTCAATAACTATTTTTGTTTTAATTTAGAGCGAGCGCGCACGAGCAACTTTGTCTCCGCAACTATTTTGTCTCCGCAACTATTTTGTCTCTCCACCCATGGGCTAGTATGAAAGTGCGCGCACGTAGCGACGCAACTCCCCATACAAATTGATGGGAGAGACAAAATAGTTGCGGAGACAAAGTTGCTCGTGCGCGCTCGCTCTTAATCATCAGAATGAACACCTATGACGTCACAAAATTGCGCTGAATCGTTCCTATTCCTAATCGATCGCACATTAGATACCTAGTACAATATTGGCTGATTCTTAATAGATTATATTTTTATTGAAGTGAAAACCTCTTTAGCGGCGTTGAGCACTTTTTCTGTAATGGGTACAAAATCTTAAACTCGCGTCAGGACACGTGACCTGATCGAAAAAGCGTAATCTACGGATACCATTCCAAAATATCAAACATGCTCAACGTTAATAATCAAGTTTTCACTTCTGCCGGCACTCCCCCAGTGCAACCCGTCTTTTTTTTTTAAACTCGACCACATTCAAGTTTTATTCAGAATTTCTTACCTTTATCGGGAACTTCATACTGCTTTACCTTCTCTTCCAATCTCTTATACTTCCTTTCCAAATCTCCACTCTTCTCTTTCTCTTCTTTAATCACTCTCTTACACTCTTCCACATATTTCACTATGGCTTCGTATTCAGACTTTATTCTGTCGTTTTCGTCTGAAAATAGTCTGTTGTATTCTAGAACTGCTTTTAATTTCTCCTTTAATTTCGATATTTGGACGTCTTTTTCTGATATCTGTAAAATAGATGCGTTATTTATTTAACAAGAGTATTTATTTACAGTAAAAATATGTTATAATAGTTATACAGCCCTTTTTACATTTAAATTGATAAAGAATTATATAATTCATCATTATTTTGCTAAGATTAAAAATAAAATAGATCTCTTATAAAATTTTATGAATTTTAGCTCATCAAATAGTAGTAACATCAAAATCAGCAAAAGTTTAAAAGGGAATACAATACTAAATGAATTTGCTTTACGCCTGTTTTAATGTTTAAATGTTTTCCTCTGTTTAAGTTCTACTTATACTTTAATTTTAAAATGTTTCCTTTATTTCAAAAATTTACCAAATACATGCTTTATTTCACTCACCACAGTTAAATTCTCTTCACACTTATCCATGAGAGCTGTGACGAGTGATTCATACTTCTTTGTCAGTTTTCTTTTCTGTTCCTTGATAGATTTCTCTTTGACCCGCGGTGATGTTACAGCTACCGCGTGTATGTGACGCTTTCTTGGCGGTTTTGGCGGCTTTTTCTCTGAAAAAATTACTTCTTTGTTAAATCAAAATATAAAAATAAGATCTTTAATAAAATAATCTTTAAATGTATCTTTAAATGTTTGAGAACTACATATTCAAGATAACTTAAATGCATATAATTTTTTTCCTATAAAGGAAAAATAGTATTATACGTAGTATATTATTATTAGTCTGTGGTATTATAGTTATATGATGATATATTATATTGTACATATTATGTCACATCTATCTAGCTTAACCCATTGACCACCGAGCGGCCCGATCGGGCCGAGACACAATAGATTTTCTATTGTGTCTGTGATCCGAGGACTGACGGATTAATCAGTCATTATTAGGAGTCCTGCTTTTTTCATAAAAGTGCCATTCAGCGGCTTGGGAACAAATATAGTTATTTATGATGATGATATTACATGTTTAAACTCAAAAACAACTGTACCAATATAAAAATTCATACCCATGACATCCTTAGGATCCTCATACATAGGATTCTGGTCACCCTTCGCCATTTGCTGCGTTCTCATCAGCACCGCATTCAATATTTCCTGCCGCATGCTTTCCTTATCTGAGGTGATGTTGAAGTGCCGCTGATTGTCAGTAAAGTTGCCGCTGAATGTAAGCTTTGTTCTGTCATACTTGGTGCCCTTTGAGGATCTTCTATGTGATGTCTGTAATGTTGAAATAAATAAATTAGTAATATAATGAGATGGAGAGTTTGAGAGGCTCAGTAAAGTATTGTTTTCAGGTTGTTGAGTAGCAAATAACTATAAATTGATTTGTAAAATAATATGTACATGTAGAGAGATAAATAATAAAATTAAAGTATAAATTGTTAGGTATTCCATAATAAAGGAGGGTGAAACAATTTAAAAATATAAATATCAAAATATTATACAAAGATATTATGCACAGAATAATAACGATATGAAATGTATTACCAAAGGTGTTGAATGCCCAAAGTCAGACATTATCTTCCACGCGTATATTGCACAGTATTTTATCCATAGCGAAAAATATTCACTTGATTTTGCACCGATTCGCGTTCAAAGACAAAAGACACGTATTTAGGTCACAGATATTTAGGTCAGAATTGTGATTTAGCAACAGTATCGACAAAACTTGCTTAAATTAGGCCAGTGCAACTAAAACAAAAGTTCCAACTTTTTGTTGATTTCTTAAGTAGAGAAAATTGTTAAGTATCATCCTGCTTTGTGAAATTATATAGTTCTAGATTGATACGAGATTTATTTTTGAATTTCATTATTATTTCAAAACTAAAATTACTTTATTAATATTTATTTTCAATAAAACTCACGGCAATTTGATATTTCAAATTTCGAATTCAAACTTGAAATATTTTGACAGTGTTGTAACTATGGTAACCGACTAATAAGGGATACCAGTTACCGACGCGATGTTATTTTCACTTATAAATTGGGTAGCATTATACTTGATTACACTACTCAGTTGGGAAGTATTTATTTTGAATATTTTTTTATCATAATTAATGAATAAAATAATTATTAATAGACTATTATGTATGTACTCAAAAACACCTTCCAATAAAAATTAAATAATATAGCGCTTAATAATAAAAAAAAAATTAAGTTAAAATAATTCTTGCTATAGAATCTATCTATCTATAGTATAGATAGATCAATCGTATAAGCTTTATATTTCTATTATTTTAAAGGATTTAACACAATATTTACTTCTATTCAATAGTAACTTAGAAGAGCAAGCGAAACAAACCCTCTTGCTACCCACAATCAATGCACATTAATTATTTTGGTAGGTACTGAGAATCTATCTTACTTTCAGTTCTGGTTATTTGTAAAATATTTTTTATTCATATCAAGGCATGACATGGCTATATTTTATTTTTATTTGATAACAGATCTATTTGGATAAAACAAAATGAATAAAATTGATCTATCGTATCATGCATGAACTATTTACAAAGTCCAAATTAAATTTTCATTGGAATGAGATGTTACAAACAACTCATAAGAATAACTTTCTTGCTTCCTAAGTCATAAAAATCTCACATACAATCGCCACGTTGCTATTTAAAGGCAAACATGAAAAACGTAAAATAAAGGCAAACCACAGGCAAACACCATACGTCATAATACTATAATTAGCATTTTCAAGTGCAATATTGTTTATGAATTTAGCAATTAATGTTTGAAATACTATCTCTGTCATGGAATAATTAAGTATTAATCTCATTGTAAAATTGTAATTTTGCGTTAGATAGCTTGGAATAGTGTTTCACGAAAAGAATAGGCATGACGAAAGATTTTGAAATCCTCTTCCATAATGTGTGTATACGTTTACTATACAAGAAAAACCTATATTTCGGTAATATACTTAAATTTAACGAAGATAAAAGCCATTTTCCAAAAAATATTTATTAACTGTGCCAAAACAGCTCGCAGGTGTCATGGCGTAGGCGTGACGTCACACTTTGGTAAATACGTAATTATTTGTACGAATTGCGAAGAAAATTAAAAAAAATATTTATTTAATATGTGTTATAGAAACGAATTTCAAAGTTTATAAGTGATGTGCAGTATTGCAGTGTGAATCCACATAAAAATAATGCTCAAAAATGTGTTAGTAATTATTTTAAGCGAGAAAATAATAAGAAATGATTGTATAAAGTTGGCGCGGAGAACCCCGAACCATGTATTCGTGAATTCGCAATTATATTTCTGTTCTGAGTCGATAAAGCATACGTGAAACAATAGAAAATAAATAAAAATACGTATTCTCAACATATTCATAATTTCATAGCAACAAAAAACATATGACGTGAGATGTTTACTTAAGCGTGACGTCACGCGTGTTTTAGTCAAAATGGCCAACTGCAGTATTTCAATGTTTTATTTTATTGATAATCTCATTAATCTTAATGTTTTTAAGATTTCAAGTCACTATATGTAATTTATCTATTATACATTTTCCCTTAAAAACACTAATACGATCATTTATGGATACTGTCGTCATGCCTATTGTAGTCTGCGTTTATTTCAGGACAGAATGAAAATTATGTTTTGATTGTAAGGTTCCATCACCAAAATTATCAACAACAAAGCATTAAATTTTTATGAGTAAGGTATAAATTGAAAAGAAACATTTTTTTCATTCACACCTATAAATAGCATGGTAGATATTTACTGGGCCTGGCGGAAATTTTTCTAATATTATCTGTGTATTGAGTTTTTTCAAATTGATTTCCAATATATACTATCACATTTTCTAGGTAATATATTTTTGAAACAAAAGCAGAGCTACCTTGTACTGTTACTAATATAATTATATAATTTATATCTTTAATGCAAAAGTCTTATAGGGCGGGGATACACATGCCAGTAAATCGGGAAAGTAGCTGGTATGAAAGTTACTGGCATGTACGAGTAACTGGCAAACTGCGGATACATTTGCAAGTAATACTGGCATGCATACTGTGCCCTTGCATGCCAGTATTACCATCGCGTATACACAGGACAGTTCGTGAGAGTATTTCGTACCTATTCTTGCACACCAAACATGGTAACAATCGAAGTGAATTAAACAAAATTGTCTTATTACTAGCTGGCATGCCCGTAGCTGTCGCGTCTGTTCACACGTGCCAGGTTAGCAGCCCCCCGCGTCCCCTCCCTCAACGGGCATGCAAGAAAATCAAATTTTGTTCTAGCTACTTGCAACTAACTAGCTTCCAGTTACAGGCATGCCAGTTAGTGAATACACATGACTGTAGCTGGCACTTGCAAGGAGCTGGTATGCTAGTGTGCAAGCTACGGGCATGTGTATCCCCCGCTATATGCAAACAGGGAGACTGGAAAGTAAAGTCTGGTAACACTTAGTTGAAGAAACGTCATCCAAGTCTGTAAAAAAATCAAAGATGGCAGTGACTACAAAAAGAAAGGATATAATTCAGCCAAGGAAAATGTAACAAGGATCTATTCAAACGGTACCAACTTAGAATACACTTTTATTCGGCCGCATAATAAAAAGTGTGAGCGTGCGCGTTAACAGCTGAGTAACAACGGCGACATGCGGCATTTTTACCGAACTACACAGTCACATCATGTCTGCCCGCCGGTTCGGTGTATGACGCTCGGTACTTGCTGATAACCTAATTTGTTTTGTGTTCGCCCAGTCCCGTGGGATATGGATTAAGTTCAATTAATTACACGTATAAGTTAATTAATAGTGCTCAGTTACAGTGTATATAGTGAACTATCAGAGTTTACAAATTCAAGATACGCAGTGCCGTATCTTTCGTGAGTTTTGTATTCGGTATTGATTTTCATATTTTACAATGAGTGTAATGTTTTGTTTACCTCCTATTTGTGTGTGACATTATTGAAAAGGTGTTTTTTATGTGTCTAACGACGTTAGTGCATTGGGTTGATTCAATTATGCACGAGAGTTCGCGCAAGGTTGCGTGTTTTGGATGACAAAAACATGGAATTTGAAAACGATTTTAGCTTGAAGGAATGGGCAAAGGACAAACCTTTGTCTATCCTTCAGCTGGATCCGGCAGACAGGGCGGTTTTGAGAATAGCAGGTCAGTACCGTACGCAAATATTTGTAATCATATGTCCTGGTATACCTATAATCTAAGTCTTATCAGTTATCACTGATAGTGGCTTTTGTTTTCTAACTGTGTTATATTAAACAGTCAATTATTATAAAGTCATGACTAACATTTAGGTACTTGTAGGTTTTTAGTGATTAATTACCAACGACCTCGTTTATGTTACTTTCAGTCGCGATAATGAGTTGTCTAATAAAAAACAAAAAATTACGCATTTTCACTACCTGTTAGAAGAACTGTTAAAGGAACGAAAAGGTTCGAAATTCGAATTTTAAATGTCCAAAACTAAGGTCCAAAACAGGAAGTAGATGGTATAGATAGGTTCGTAAATTATTTTACTTTCATACCTACGATAGGTACAAATTTGTTACAATGTCTTAAAATATTTAAGATTTAGGTAGGTACATACATTTTAATCGAATAGGTATGGTTATTTTATAGAATCTGGAACGAAATCTCAAAGAAAGCGGGGTAAAAAATACATTATTTATGAATGTAGGTAAAATGACAATGTATTTTGTATGATCGTGCAAATATAGACCTACCTGCTTTCTAAGTAGGTACCTACCTACCTTCAAATTATGTGTGATTATAATTATCATGTGATTCATTAAGGCGCTACCCGGCAATTTCGACTATGTTCAACCTCTATAAAGTCTGGTACAACATAAAGCACAATACCGAAAAAAATATATAAAATAGGATGGTCTTTGATCTTTAATTGCTCGCGAGGACTTTTTTCCAAAGTTAATAGATTTCTAGAAAAAAAATGTGCCGTGGTCATCGATTTTTCCGCAAATACTCTATAAACTTCGTAACCTGCTGACTTAGAGCTCTGAAAATTTTATGTTTAATAAATAATCAGTTACACAACAGTCCCTGACGAGGATTTTTTGTTTCACTGATTAGTATCTTTTTAAATACAAAATGTGAGGAAAAAAGAAGGTGCAGCGGGAGAGGTTTGAGATCCGTCTAGTATGGTCAAGGTTATTAGCGCATGTATAAGCCTTAATCATTGAGGAAATTCCTTATCGTTACAAATTTCCGATAAGTCATCGAAATTTTGGTATTCCTAATTTTTTAATCAAATTGTAGTACATACCTACCTATAATAAATAATTTGAGGAAGTCAATAAATATGTATTTTAAGCCATAGATAACACTTTTCCGCTATATTATCATGTTAGCATAACTATAAAATTTAATTTTTTTTTACATTAAAATTATTAAATTAGTAATTACCTACCGACCAATAAAATTTTAAAGAAGAAGTAGGTTTAAATAAGTATATTTCGTAATTAACCTTCATTATTACTAAATTATTGTTCTTTGTTTTAACTATTAATGTTCTAATTATGAATGGTTAGTTACCTATTAACTTCAAAAAATTTAATAATCGTATTGAGTTTGACAGACATCTTGATTACAAATCAAGACAGCAGACAATTTACGTTAAATACCTACCTAGTTATATGTAATTAGCATTTAGATTTCTATCCATTTACGTCACTACCCAATTCCTACTCCTTAGGTATTATAGTAGCACGTTAATACTAGGTACTAATATTATAAACGTAGAAGTTATTGGTGATAGATGTTTGTTACTCTGTCACACCGAATCCGTTGAACGTATTTTGAGTGCTGTAGGTTACGTAACAGAATAGGTAACAGATAAAGCTGTAGAAACACTTGCATTTGCTGATTCTGCCGCGGATAAAACCGCGCGATTCACTTACTTTTTTCTTGACTAGCCTGGATCGATCATTCCTTATTCTATAACATCATAGGTACATATTATAGTTAACTATAAGAAAAAAAAGTAAAAATAAAATTACATCCAAATGCATTCAACCCTTATTCGCCGTTTTTACACGATACAACCAAATATACGTAAACTATCGTCTCTGTAGCAGAAGGTAATATTTTTTTTGTAATTTTAGTAACTCAGGCCCCGGAATCACAGACACAATAGAAAATCTATTGTGTCGTGGACCGATCGGGCCGTTCGGGGCTCAATGGGTTAAGTCAAATGACATCTTGTCTTTATAAAATGCGTCACAGATTATACATAAATAGAAAATTAATTATCGGGTTAAATAAACAAAGTATTAATTTAATTAGGCAAGATATCATAACTAGGGTAGGTCGCAAGGACGTTCTTATTATCAGTCGGTCCATAATGATAAGAGATGCTGGGTTTTTAGTTAGTTTAAATACTTGGTTAAACGCAAATTTTTTAGAAAAATAAATTACATTTAGAAAAAGCCTTATACGCAATTTTTTATGTATCCTAGGCGTAAGTTATAATATTATGTGTTTTGTCGTGTAGTAAATAAGTGATCGTATGTATAGATTTTTTTGAATAGATATAAAAATGCAGTTAAAGAAGGGAAGAATTTTATAAGGGGAAGCAATAACCCTTGGGAAATAGGGTGTTGGGTGCACCGCTAATGTCAAAGTGTAGTCATTCGTTGATTCTAAGTTTAATTCGTCAAACATTTAATTTGACAGTTAGGTATCTAACTACGGTATTTAAAAAAATAACAAAATGTTGATTATATATTTTATTCGTAATAACACCTCACATAATATAGAGTATATGTACTATATTAATATTAATTATTTAATAAAAGTATTTTTCGTTTAACTGAAATTCTTAAAAAAAATGACACGAATATAGGTTATAATCATAGGTTATAATATATCGCGTCAATTGACGATTGCACAGCCCTTAATTGACATCGAAACTTTCCATTTTAAAAATATATTTTCCTTCTTAATAAAATAGACAATAGGCGCTTATTAATACCTATTTGTCTATATTGCACATGTCTGCGACTCGAAAGTGTAGAAGCAGGTGCTATGAACAGCTGTGTATGCCTACCAGGTGAAATAGGAATAGGGTTGGCAACTTTATGTTATCGTTAAAATTATTTTGTTATTTATTGATATTTGAAATAGATTCAGCCCTCGATTTTACATTGATATCGTTTTATTTGAAGCGTGTGTATACCATAAGTGAAAAAGATTTCATTTTCAGTTTTAAAAAAGTATAATTAATGTTCAAGAGCAATTAACATCTTCAGCTCGATAAGATTATCGGAAATTTGTTCGTTTTTATTAAAAAATATAGTTTACTAATCCATACTAATATTATAAATGCGAAAGTAACTCTGTCTGTCTGTCTGTTACTCAATCACGCCTTAACTACTGAACCAATTTGCATGAAATTTGGTATAGAGATATTTTGATACCCGAGAAAGGACATAGGATAGGTTTTATTCCGAAAATCCTACGGAAACGAGTTTTTCTTTGAAAACGGGGGCGAAGCCGCGGGCGGAAAGCTAGTATTTAATATATGAATTCCCCTTTTATTTCAATTTCATGATTGCATGGCTATCTTTCCGAAATAGGCCGGACACTATCCATAAATTTAATACTGTATATTATTATCATGCGGTCGATGACCCTCAATAAATATCTCGTATAGTTATCTAGATAGTAAAAGGATGCTATTCAGATAATTAAAGTCATTTGAGCAGCTGACTGCAACCGGATAGTAATTATAATGTCAATTTAATGCAAGTTGCAACATATTTTGTAATCGTTCAATTAAATTTCGATTATCATGGTATAATCCAATTTTGTTATATTATTTTTTGTGTGCAGTTGTTTATATATTTGTAATCAATGAAATGGATTCAATTTCAGCTGCTCGCCGCGCCGCGAGACCAGTCCTAGATATTTCCCACAATATTTCCCCATTTTTCAAATTGACACATAGACATTCCTTTTTTTGAGGCAAGACAAATAAAACAAAAATAAAAAAATCAAACACGTAGGTTAAATCTTAATCTTAATCTTAATATCTTAATACTATTATAAAGGCGAAAGTTTGTATGGATGTATGGATGTATGGATGTATAGATGTATGGATGTATGGATGTTTGTTACTCTTTCACGTAAAAACTACTGAACCGATTACAATGAAATTTAGCACACATATAGAGGGTAACTTGGATTAACACATAGGATAGGTTTTATCCCGGAAATCCCACGGGAACGGGAACTATGCGGGTTTTCCTTTGAAAACGCGGGCGAAGCCGCGGGCGGAAATCTAGTACAAATATAATTATGATGCCAATTTCTTTACTATATATATACTTATATATAGTGATTGTTCTAATCCAAGCGGACACATCTAACAAGCCACAAAACATTAAAACCGTTCGGCAGTTCTTGTCGTGGTGTAACTAACACGACTTTCTTTTATATTTAGAAAATGTATAACATTTTAAAGTGAGAGTATTTTTGGTACATGTTTAAAATTTTAAACAATGTTTGTGTGACACATGAAAGGATCTGAAGATAAATGCACTTTCTTTTAATGTATTTTCGTTGCGGGACAATAAATCTATTTTTATTTTATTAGTCCCGTCGGTTTGGACATTTTACTTTTATAACATAATTTGACGATGTGTTTTGGCTTTTTTTGGATAAATAAAATGCAAACCAAATTGTTTTTTAAATTACTCGTATTCTACTTACAACTTAAGTTTATGTACTAATATAAATTACTAGCGGCTTCGCCCGTGGTACATATGAAAAATAGATGTTGGCCGATTCTCAGACTTACCCGATATGCACAGAAAATTTCATGAGAATCGGTCCACCCGTTTCGGAGGAGTATGCAGACTAACATTGTGACACGAGAATTTTATATATAAGATGTTCAAAATCTCAATAGAAGATATCTGTACTTAATGTATGTTGGTGCTTTAATTCCGTGTTAAGTTTCTCCCTAAAGTATTGATTAACGGGTTTTTCCTAGCTCGTAACATAACATAGGTTTACGTACGTTTAGACACTATGTGCATCTCATTATCACGGAAGTATTTTTTCTATTCATTATTCATATTAGTGCTGCGTTTTTGTCTTTTTCAGTAATTTCAAGAACATTTAGGGAAGACTCAATTTTTTTACGTCTCGAATATCTACAGAGCTCGTTACTTATTTAGATTATTTTTTCCTTCATTCGTTTCCGAGACAAAATCTTATCAAGGAAATCCATTTTACTGACCGTTCTGATCACATTGTTTTGCAATTAGACGAGAGCGAGATGATTTATCATTACAGTAAGAAATTAAAATATATGCACAAGCAATCAATTCATTATTTAAAAAAATTTTGAAGCTACAAAATACGTGTTACCATCACGACAGTACGACGACAACTAACTTCTCCCCTCAAGAACTTCGAATTACCCGCATTTATAAAAAGTAAAAACAAATTGAAATGAGATTGCCGTTCAATATCCAATACAGTCGAGTACATTATGAGATGGTTATGAGAACTTTCAAATGCGATACCTCCCACGTTATACGGGTTAGATATTCGATTCTAGATACAGATGTAGACTAGTCGACCTATAGCGAAATGGGTGCGTTCTTGAATGTGGGTGGATGAAAAACTTTTGTCTATTTCTGTACCAAATTTTATACGGATCCCATTGCTATTTTTCTGTGCAAGAATAATAAACTTTCGCGTTTAAAAAGATTGGTGGGATAGTAGGATTATTGATGTATCCTCAAGTCATTTATGTTAGACAAAAAATTATTTTAAACTTACCTACATACATTGAGCTATTATTGTATTTTAAATTTTAATCGTACAATCAACTACAACAAAGTGCTCGATATCCGCTATTCATTGTTTTCAGCTACTTCACAAAAAGTAAACGAGAGATATAAATGCCATCATTGATGTTGAACGTCTGCGCATTTTAAACACGCGGAAGCCACATACATCATTATCTTTTAATGAAGTTAAACTCAAGGTTTCGAATGAAAGTGCGGTTTACATGTGTTAATTTTATTCTGAAGTTAATGCATCAGTCGAAAAGATTACATTTTTGAAGAAGATCACGTTAAATTAGAGCGGAGCGCGTTAAAATATGGTGATTTTTGAAAATAGACTGGACATAGAAATATAGTTACATCTTAGACATAAACTGCACTAATAATAATCATTATTGACGTGACAACGTCTTATAATTCGATAGAGCCGGCTGCACGCACGAAAAAACATGACTCATGCGGCGTTACCTCGCTCTGAGGCGTTCCATGTTAGGCTTGAAGTGCAAGTTGTCACGTTCAACTATCGTCAGTAAACCGACTTTACAGACAACCAATTTTTTTGGCTGCTTTTGTGGCCTACATTATTAGAGTTTTAAATTCTCATATGTTTGTAACGAAATTACGAAACTCCTCCGAAAGGGCTCGACATATTTGTATGTGTTTTGCGTATATTGGTGGTATAGTATATTTTATAATGCTAGGTGATTAAGATGCAATAATAATAATGATATCATGTTGCAATGACTTCACTTTAATAACTATTAACAATAGATTTAATAGTGCTAGATGTAAAATAGGTTTTCCTTATGATTCTTCATTTCCTTATTGAAATTCTTGCAATAGATTTATGTTGGAATTAAATTGTTCTATTGCTTCATATAATTAACTTATTATTATGGTAATAGGGAATTAAAACAAGATTCTCCGGGCATAAATATAACGATGTAGTTTGTACGATAGTACGTTAGCACAGACTAATAATAATATACTACGTATACACGATAGTATGTACGAAAATGTGTTTGTTAGTTTGTATGATTGTCCTGTTCTTTTCTATTTCTAAAAACAAGTCAATAACTGCGTTAAAAACAACCGACTTCAAACTTGCACTTGCAACATTTACAAATACAGACAAAAATGCTCATAAAATAAAAACTACTGGGCCTATCCGAATAAAATTTTTATGGGACCAATTCGACACCATCCCGCATCGAACAAAAAAAGAATCACGTAAATCGGTTCAGAAACCACGGAGTAATCGGTGTACATACATAAAAAAAAAAAAACATACCGGCCGAATTGATAACCTCCTCCTTTTTTTTGAAGTCGGTTAATAATCAAACTTGATAAGTTTAACAACCAGAATTGAATGATTGAATACCGTGTTGACTTAAATTTATTCCCAGTAAAAGTAAGTATTAAGATATCGATCGAACCCGTATCACCTGGGGTGACAGGGTCATTAACCACCGCACCGATCGCGTTAAATTCACGGTATGCTTTGTTTGGGTATTAGCATTGAACTACAATAAACAAATATATTCATAATTTTGTTAAAAAATTGACCGAAGCTAAACTCTGCCTACGCGTGTATATGGAGAAGGCAGAGTTTTTTAATGTGCGATACAGACTTGGAACATTGTAGCTAAGACATAAAGTGTTAATTTGTATGAATTTTGGATACAAAAAAAAATAGGAGGTTCTCAATTCGACTGTATTTTTTGGGTTTGTTACCCCAGATCTTAAACTCGGTGAACCGAGAGTTTGATGATTTTTTTTTAAATTTGAAAGCTGATGCTTTTTAATAATTTTTCTTTTATTTAATGTTTCGTACTGACAAAATTGTAGATGGTTTAGTTTTTTGTTAAGAATAATTATTGCACGAAAGATGTTAATTCCAATGAATGTTTTATACAACGCTGCTTGGATATTTTCAACGATCTTTCGATATGTGATTGTGGATCTAGTTTTTTATAGTGTACGTCAGTGGGAATTAGTAAGATAGAGGTCATGTCAGTGACCTGGATAGGTCTAGATGTCGCGATCGATACGGGTACACCTAGTTCTTACTGTTTTTAGTAGTATTCATATTTTATTCACGTTATAATTTCTTTAGTTAGGGGTAGTGTTCCCGTTTTTGGTATACTATGATAATATGTTAGTAGCTGGTTCGTCTGACTTATTGGGATTAAAAGATATATATGTTTGTTAATATATGTGCGTCATTGTGTTGTTTGGTAGAATATATGTACCTAATTATCACATGAGATAGTATTTTTTTAATTCGGTGTGGTAGTTACAGATATTACTTTAAAACTTTAATTTGACCTAGAAGAAGAGAATTTGAAAGACAATACCTTATATTTCACGTTCTATAGCATTTTTAATAGACAAAGAAAGCTTCGTATTCACGTCCTAAGATTTAATAATAATTATCTTATTGTGTTATCATCGACATCTACCTGCTTCACCTAATCCATCTATCCCCATCCTTTTTTTTCACAGAAAGAATGTTAATTATATTACCAAGCGACGGCTGACCAACATGCCGATTATGTATTAAGTTGTAATTTTTCAAGTTTTTTTTGCAATTTGTCTTTCATTGTTGCAAATTGTTCGAACGATTGAACAATATCAATTTGAAATTGCAGTATCAACGTATTTATATACGTACAGTTTAATAGAAGAAAATTACCACATGGTGCGAATTCACACCTGCGAATAATTATAGCAAATAGTTGCATACATACTCTGTAACGGGGCTTCGCTCGCAGTTGCATGGAGCTTTATTATATTGTCAAAACTTGGGATTTTTTGTTTGGTTGTTGAATGAAAATAGTTGATAGCATTTCTAGGAATGACGCTTTTTATCTAGGTTCTTAGAAATTGTCGGTAAGTAGTTCTATAGTGAAGAAAGTTGTGTTACTGAACAAACTTAAGTAAATGATGCGTAAAAAAAATACGTGTGGCACTCGAGGACTGCCGCGGCCGCGGTAAAGCTATTGCCGAAGTAACTATTCTCTAATCTGTGCTATTGCATAGCATCGCATCGCTGTGCCGGTTGGAGCGGGGGGTGTTAGGTTTTTACACGCTTAAGGGTGCACTCACACACATCAGTCACCGTCACGGCACGTCACCGGACAGGATTAAAAAAAAATATGTATCAATAGTTCTAGTATGACTCTGTTCCCACACGACAGTCGCCGGCACGAAATCTATCAGTGACGTCACCGGTCAGGCACGTCAAATAATCTTTCCATACATGTATCATACTTTTATCCCCACTCACCCGGTGCCGTCACGTCTCAGTTCAGTCAGCGTCGTGCTACCGACAATAATTGCTACATGTTCTCTAGCGTGACACACGTCTAATCACTGACTAACCTGATGTATGTGTTCAATGATTCAGTCAAACCGGCGACGTGACTGACGGACAACATGACGGTGACTGGTGTTTGTGGATACGTACACAAACCGTCACCGATCAGTCATCGGTGACTTGACGGTGACTGATGTGTGTGAGTGCACCCTTATATTAGCTTCACCTGTATGTTTGTAACCGACTTCTTTGGGCGCGATTTTGACCCACTTTAAACGGCCAGATTTCGTTCAAACTTTGTAGATTTATTGAGGACCGATGACAATACAGTAATTTGATACAATTTTCTATTTTTCAGTTCGGTTTTCTATAAAAAGCGTGTTTTTTAGTTTTTTAAACTATTATTATTTCGTTACGGAATTTTTACATTCGGTCGCCGCGCTCAGTCTGAGATAAAAGCTATGCAATATAATAATAGCTTAATAATTGGATCGTAAAATAGAAGTAACAGTTGTTTATTTTATGCTTGTATAGTTTATAGGTTGATACTACTACTATGGACGTGGGTAGTTTTGTAATTTACATTGCTATTTACATTGCTGATAACACGTGGGATCAAATAAAATAAACCTTATTAAATGAATGTGTTTAAAACCCGGTAAAATCTCTCTATTACATTACGTAAAATCAGTAACAAGTAAATGCCAAATAGGTTCATTACACTTTTAAACCGGTTACTAATGGACATCGAAATTTGCACATTTTATGTAAAATATGCGATAAAAGTAAATATTATATATGTATTATAGGAGATATCATCCATATTTGTAGGTAATTAGATTCGAATTTCCTAATGAAATAATTTAATTAAATATCTTATAGATAAAATTAGAAACCTGTTTAGCAAACTATTTGAAAGCTACGATTTTATTGATTTTCGTGTTGATAGAATAGTATATTTTACTGGTACAGTAAATAGTAAATACTACAGTAAATACTGTCTTAAATATAATTTTCAAACATTTTTCTCATTTCTCTTTAATAAAAATAATCGCAAAGTGTACTGTTCTCTTTCTATTTCAACTTTCAAGAAAACTCTAAAATAAACTACAAAATTGTCGTGTCGTATCTTATCATTCGTATCGTGTCGTATGGTGTGAAGGTAGTTTTTTTAAATATCGTGGGAAGTGTTTTGCAAACAATAAATATTCGTATTTTAAGATTTAAAATGGCGTCGAAGTTCGAACCGTTACTGTGGGAAGTAATCTCTTTTGCTGTGAAACATTATTTATGAGTAGCTATAGGTATTGAGAGTTTTCACATCGATAGATAATATAATAATTATTGTAAGCATGTTGGTATTTGAACGTGTTTGTTTTGGGTTTGTATAACATACCAAGTGTGTTAGTAATGTAATTTCTTAAAATCAATATAAATAACAGATTTTTAAATATATTTAAATAGAGAGAATAAAATCTACATCTTAGGGAATGAAAAATATTATATTTGTTTTGTGGTACACGATAGGCATGGCATGGCAGTCCGCCCTGGTTTCGCCCGTGATACATATGTTGGGCCTATAATCTATAGTCTATTATTCAGGGAAAACGTAGCTAACTACATATCTAACGGTGAAAGAATTTTTTAAATAAATAGTACGTTAACTTTTTTAAGCTATTGCATAGCTTCTATCGCGCGCGCGAGCTTCTTGAGCGCGGGGACCGAATCTAGAAATTCCGTAACTAAAAATCCTTACGCTCCCCACTCCGACGGGCACGGAGGTGTGGCTTGAACTGCTTGAAGGCATGCTATGCAATAGCTTTACCGCGGCAGTCCCCGAGTGACACACGTCTTTTTTATTTATATTGTTAGTATAGATTCCTTAGCCAATTCGCTATGTGCTTACTATTAAATCCGCACACGGCGTATGGAAGATACACATTACACACTAACACAAAAGCAGAAGTTATGGTCGAGGTATCACCGGATGTAGGCCGTTACTCGTCAGTCAACTAGTGTTGAGGACCTGTTTCGTCCGGAAATTACTTGCTTGGGAAACTTCCTTGGACTTGTCGTTAAGTTTTTATCCAATTTGATGACGGTTGTTTGAATTGTGTGGATTGTTTTAATTTTAGATTCTTGTCTGAATAGATCTGTACTCATTTCGTAGTGAATGAATGCTATACTCGATCGTTTTGTATAGGGAGTAATTTATAAAGTATGCAGTAGTTAAGTTATTTATATTGTTATTTGTTACCTATATAAACTATGTAAGGATAAAAATCGATTAATTTAACAGATGTAAAATACATCTGCTTCATACCCTACAAGGATATTATTGTTGAAATTACTTACTATACCTATAAATAAATGGGTGCACCCATTTATTTTGAATTTTTTAATCAACTTTTACAATAATTAGGTCTTGTTTTTGTCCAATTGCCACAGGTTGATTTTTTATTTTAAATTCTAAAACTGAGCATATTATGTTTCAAATAAAAATAAATTTATTAAGATTCTGCTTGGATCTGATTCTTATAATACTCAAAAAAATGTATTGATAGTTTATTTATAGCGACCAACCAATAAATTCATAAAAGTAAATGTTTTTCCCATGTTCTTTGTATTTGAATAATGTTAGCATTAACAATTACAATAACACTATTTTCAATAAAGAAGAGATGGGAAGAACCTTACATAATGTATTATTTATACGTTTAATGGTTCGAAGTAAGCGTAAAAAGAAAATTATATGCAATGCAATTTATAAGTACCGGACAATTTATGTATCAATGTGTCTATGTAATAGTGGATATATTTTACACGTGTTAGTTTTATTACTGTTTTAAAATAATTGGCTATAGGTATGCCATTAAATGCGCGTTCCGGCTAGAAAAATATTGGAGATAGAAAATAACCTATTTTACTTGGTAGGTATAGAATAAAAATAGTTTGGAAAATCCAAAAGTGCACGCCTCATAATTTTTTTTTAATAATTATTTATTAATTATTATTTTTGTTTATTTAATAACAATTAAACCACATCGAATCAGACCCTGAAAAATGAAAGGGTTCTATTCCTGAGCATACTCAAGCGTAAGAGAAAAAAAAAGACTCGATTAGTAAAGTATTTCGGTCGCTATCGTGTTAACAAGAAAATCCTCCGCACATACAGACACACGGACGTCCAAGACAGAACTTTTTTAAACTGTTTTTTAACTAGTTTAAATAACAAAAATGACATCAAAAATATAATGAATGTTAAAAATAGTGTTTTTTCTTAATATGTGTGTGTATGTATTATCTTACAAGTGCAATGTATGATACATAAAGACATTTTAAGTTTGAAAAATCAGATGTTTTGCGCGAAGTGACAGTAGTACCCACCTCAACGCTTCGCTTATGAGGCGTGCAATATAGATTTGGCACGGCAAAAAATTAAATCATAACAAATAAGGAAATAATAAATTTGATTTATTAATAATCTAACCGGATGGAATTATACAATTTTACATATATTTATTAATTACTAGAGGTCCGCCCCGGCTTCGCCCGTGGTACATATTATTATTTCGCAATAAAAGGTAGCCTTTCTCGGGTATCAAAATATCTTCATACCAAATTTCATGCAAATTGGTTCAGTAGTTTAGGCGTGATTGAGTAACAGACAGACAGACAGAGTTACTTTCGCAGTATGGATAATACCATTCACGACTTTCTAACTAAATGAATAATTGTAGTTACTCCTGTAACATCAAACGTAAGAAAACTAAGAATTTACTAAACAATAAACTCAAACATTCATTCAACTGTAGTTCTTTTGAAATCAGTGTCTTCCTTTTATAAATAACAATTAAGTGTCGGAATATTGTACACAGGAATAAGTATAAAAATAAATATGTAGGTATGTAAGGTGAAGACTAAACAAAAGAGAAACATTTAAATTGCAACAATGCATTTGTTCGCACCGACTGGGACCTTCGAACACAAAGGATGCATTTCTCTTTGAGACGATTCGTCGTACGCTTAAAAAGATTATCGTGTTTGAAAATGCTTGAGCTGTTTTTGTTAGCAGTTTATTTCATTTCTACTTATTTATCATTGAATTAGGACGTATAGTGCATTAAGGTAATTCGGAAAATTGTGAATACCACTTCAGAGCATTGTTTTATTGTGAGTACATCGTGAAGGTATCGTATGAAAATAAACGGGTTTGGTAAAAATAGTATTCATATTTGTTAAATCGGTCACTAGTTACGTATTAATTTAACATTATTGCATTTACCCGTCATCCGGAATTAGCCTAATGCACTATATATTAATATCATTATTGTGTACAGTTAGAAAAATATAAGATAATCATTTAGTTAGTAATCAAGCTTCTTTGTAGCAGCTCGATTTTTTTTTTGTAATTATAAGTACTTAGTGTGAGTTTGTGGTCGTTATTTTTTTGCCAACTGTACGTCCTGTTATAACAAATGGTCAGCTTGTAAAATAATTCATCGAAGTAAAATTACGAATAAAATCACAAAGAAATAAATTTAATGCTATTTACTCTTTTTTCCAGTACATTAAACACGAGTAGGTATTGCTAAGCCTAAACTCAATTATATGGGTTCCTGATTACGATGTATTGTGTTACTGTTAAATCGCGTTCTTTTAAGGTTTAATGTTATAGAAATGTAAAAAACGTGTGGTGTAAAAGCACTTTGGAATAGTGATCGTTTTTGGATATTTAACTTTCAATTTTTTGGCAAATCTAATATCTAATATCTAATATCTAATATCTAATATATATTATAAAGGCGAAAGTTTGTAAGGATGTATGGATGTATGGATGTATGGATGTATGGATGTTTGTTACTCTTTCACGTAAAAACTACTGAACCGATTACAATGAAATTTAGCACACATATAGAGGGTAACTTGGATTAACACATAGGATAGGTTTTATCCCGGAAATCCCACGGGAACGGGAACTATGCGGGTTTTTTCTTTGACAACGCGGGCGAAGCCGCGGGCGGAAATCTAGTATAATCATAAAATAATTCCCTACAACCTTTTTTTCATAGATATTGATTGTTTTATTTTATTTAATATACTAAGCCTAAAAAATTACACTATACCGATGAAATAAACGGGTAGAGTAACTGCAGTTGCTTAGCATTTAGATAATAATTTATTCATTCATTTAGTTAATTAATTATCAGCTGTTGTTCTCTGTTCTTCTAAAAATAACTATATTTTGGACTAATTTTTCAATCCTTGGTTAAAAGTTAAAACTTATTCGTCGAATAATGTATAAAACTACCATTTTAAAAACGTATTCTCTGTGCGTATTCTATAAATTGCCCGTATTTGACAGTTTATATTATAGTGTAATACTTTATTGGACGGATAAGTTTTAACTTTTAACCAAGCATTGAAAAATCGGTCCTTAAAAGAAAATAAATAAAAATATCCAAGTCAAATCGTCTTGCTATAAATTTAAGTTATAAACAACAATGAAATCGAGTCGATTGTCGATTTTAAATTTTTTACCTAACGTATAGTAGGTATAGTGCAGTTAGTGCATACGTTTGTCTAGACAGCAAGTCTAGTCAATATTTAATCGACGTTTATGGATTTTTACGGTTGCCATGGTTACGTGTTTACTCATTACTGAACTTGCAAGGTCGATGTTTTGAAATGTGAGAGTAAATAGTGGCCGCTCCTTGGTTTATTTGTTCTTAGTAGTAGTAGAGTATAGACAATGGACTATAGATGTATGTTCGGCTGCTCCCATGCTGCTCCTTGGTTTTTTGTTCGGAAAAGTCTTGAACTTTTGTTTCTAATGTTTCGTGTTAATTATGTAAAGAGATATGAAAAAGATTTTTGATGAAATACAGCCCTTGGGCAAAGGAGATTTTCTGAGGTCTTGACATTTTTTTATTAAGTAGGTACTACCTAACTTAATTATTCAAGGTAATGTTGTGGTATTATTTTTTATGAAAATAAAGGCATATGTAATAAAAGCAACACTTTGCTACTTGTTATATCTTTTTATGGTAAAAACGTGATTGTCTGTATCGAATATAACCCAAAACAGTCATAAACTCATTTTTGATGAATTTGCTAAAGTCGCAAACAGACACGCCAATTTTATTTTATTATTTTGTAGGTATTATAGATTACTAATGCGTAACACAAGATTACTTATGTCAACCTTGTTATGATAAAGAGCTGATGATGCAAGGCCTTGTAACTTTAAGTGCATTTGCATGTATTTAAATTATTCGATAAATTATCTAGGTTAGAGGATAGGCCTAATCGCTTGTCCCGGGTTATCTGAGTTAGATTTTTACGCTACTGGGCCTTAAATTATGTACTATGAAACTTTATTTATTGTGAAGAAATCTTGCATAGTTACCTGGGAATGAAGTCGTGGTCATGTCGGACTAGCCGTGCCCTGCGGTTTTACCCGCAGTGCTCCACTTCTGTTGGTCTTAGCTTGATGATATATAGCCTATAGCCTTCCTCGATAAATGGGCTATCTAACACCGAAAGATTTTTTTCAAATTGGACCCGTAGTACCTGAGATTAGCGCGTTCAAACAAACAAACAAACTCTTCAGCTTTATAATATTAGTATAGATTCCTACCGACTAAAACCCCACTCTGTTGCGTCGCGCTGCTTTGGGCGGAACTGCGGGAACGGTTTCGACCGCGACTCTACCCGCTACCGCGTGTCCCGCCCAGCAGAACTTAAAAAATAATGCTTATTAAATTTTCCTTTCAGAATTATACTTTAAGATATAGTATTGTCATCGATATTATACCTATGGGAATGTTTTATGTATTCTACAACGGAAATGATTCTCTAAATTAGGCTCGCGGCTGTTTCCTTTTGATGATTTATTAATCAAGTGCTATAGACATATCCGTGACTTTTTAACGAGTAGAATACCATTTAGGTATGTTCGCATAATATAAGATGAAAGATCTGTCAGCGCGAGCACTTTAAACTCATGTCTCCAGATTTCTTCAGAAAAGCACCTCCTTTTTCATCCAATTTTTTATTCATAGGTATATCTTACCATTTTGTGTACCAAGTAAGTGCCTATTTTGTTAACTCTTTTCAAATATATTTTTTGAAATACCTGCGCCAACTTATTTTTTGTTCAACTGCCTTTCTCTGCCACGAGATAGATTAAGTTATACATGCCATTGTAATAAACCAGTATACATGTAGCCGAGATCTATCAAGATTGTCGCAAAACGAGGGTATTTATAGAACTCGTTGGTCAAGTTTTTGTTAACATGTTTATGGAGCGTATTTCAAGCATTTCTTTGGAAGATATGTATTATGGAATAGCTTGGTATTCTTGGAAGTTTCTAGAACTAGTTTCTCAGATGCTTGTGTGTGTAGCCTATTGTAGTTTGGACTTTGGACCGTAAACTGTATGTTTGATTGTTTTATACATATTTCACTGGTAGAAGAATGTTGAAGTGGTTGTTTGAACATTTTGAATGAAAGAAGTCACGGGCAGATTGTTGGTCTATATTAAGTAGTGTGGTCTTAATACCTTCTCCAAATACGTTTTAATATTTTCTCAAAGGAAATTAGAATGCATAGTAAGTAGCTTCCTTTAAGCTATCTCACAATCGAGTGTCAAAGACACATCCTGACCTTTGTACGTGGGGTCGCTGCGGTGTTGTGACGTCATCGGTGACGTCATGCCTCGCTCGTTGGTAAGGAATTGTGATATTGGAAGTTTTGGTGATATAGATTATAGCTAAACTAGATTTCCGCCCGCGGCTTCGCCCGCATTTACAAAGGAAAACCCGCATAGTTCCCGTTCCCGTGGGATTTCCGGGATAAAAACTATCCTATGTGTTAATCCAAGTTACCCTCTATATGTGTGCTAAATTTCATTGTAATCGGTTCAGTAGTTTTTACGTGAAAGAGTAACAAACATCCATACATCCATACATCCATACATCCTTACAAACTTTCGCCTTTATAATAGTATTAAATTAAAATTAAAATCAAAATATTAAAATTGTATAAGGTGATGTGAATTACTTGATTGTATTCAATGTTAGTGTCTACTGTCTCGCGTGTTTGTTCCCGGCGTAGGGAAATATTGGCCTATATTAATTCAAGGTTGTTATATTATCTTCTAGTTTACATACGTAAAACCAAATCCGATTAGTAATGTGTGTGAATCTATACCAATATTATAAATGCGAAAGTAAATATGTCTGTCTGTCTGTTACTCAATCACGCCTTAACTACTGAACCAATTTGCATGAAATTTGGTATAGAGATATTTTGATACCCGAGAAAGGACATAGGCTACTTTTTATTGCGAAATATGTACCACGGGCGAAGCCGGGGCGGACCGCTAGTAAAGAATATATTCACTTATGTAGTAAGTAAGTAGGTATAGAACATAGGTACGAAATAAAGTGGTTCATATGAACCTCATCTTTGATTTATTGATTAGGTTGACCTCATAGGCTATTAGGTATCGTTGGAAATGTCTCGATATTCACACGTAGGTAATTCAATATGGCGACTTTTAGGTAACTTTATTTCTTTAAAATCCAGTTTGTTCCTTGGTAGCTATTCAACCTATAACTAATTTAGTTGTAGTTATTATATTGGGCTTATTTATTGTTAAAGTTTGATAATGACATAATGTTACATACATAATGTTAGGATGATTTGATCATAATGGTTCCCAAATGTATATTAGTTGTTTATTAGTTGTAGTTGAAATAACAGTCGTTATGAAGGTACAGCTATCCTTGGAACGAATGTTATAGATGCCAAGAATATGAAATCATTAGTTAACCGCAGTATAATATAGCCTATGTCACGGAATAACCATTAAGTTCCAAATCCTAGTTATGGTACATACCTACCTACATAGTTCTAAGAATTAAAAATCCTAGTATATTATACACTAGCTTACCGCCCGCGGCTTCGCCCGCTTTGTCTAAAATCTAATGTAAACTACCTATATACTAAAAACTTTCACATGATTCATGAATGACACTATTTATTAAAAAAAAAACGCATCAAAATCCGTTGCGTAGTTTTAAAGACTTTGTTTTATACTATGTAGTGATTTAAATTCCTACGTATATAGTACTTGGAAATACAATTAAACAATTCCGGCTAACACTGGGTAATGGGCTACGTAAACACTAAACATGCCTATGTGTTGATTCGTGATTCACACCTGCGCGGCGTACAAAAGTTCAGGGTCAAGGCTATTATAGTACAGTGTATGAGTGATAGTGTAATTTCTTGTTACAGGATCTTGTGGGATTCTTATGTAGTTATATCTTACTAAAGTTATAAATGCGAATGTTTATAAAAAATTATGGATATTTCTTACGTTTTGTAGCGAGTTCGCGGGTTTGGGTTTTAGTATTTACTATTTATAAATGTAATTAAATGCGAACGTTTGTGTAGATGATACCGATTACCGATTCAGGTAGAATTTGATAGGTATTCAGATAAATTTGGAACTAAAATAACATGGGTTTGATTTTTAATTAGGTAAGTATCTATTGCACAAACGGGATGTCATAATATGTGAAAACAAGTACCTACAGAATATACATTATACATACAGGATTTCTGTTTTTAATACATATTGTAACAGGCAATAGGATAAGATAGAAGACTAGACCAATAAATGTTCGCATGATATAAGATCATAAATTGACCATATCCACGCTTCATAGCCATTAGCAATTCTTACGGTCAAGCACAAGGTTGCATAAAAATAATTTGAAGATTGTTTATTTTCTTGTCCAACTTGTTTCTGTTGCTTTTTATTGGATTCGAAAATTGCTAATTGATTAAAAAAAAACAGTCTATTTATGTGCGATGAATTTATAGGCTCTTTCTGATCTTGAAATTATTATGGTTCTTCTAAATTATATGAATACTAGCTTTCCGCCCGCGGCTTCGCCCGCGTTTTCAAAGAAAAACCCGTTCCCGTAGGATTTCCGGGATAAAACCTATCCTATGTCCTTTCTCGGGTATCAAAATATCTCTATACTAAATTTCATGCAAATTGGTTCAGTAGTTAAGGCGTGATTGAGTAACAGACAGACAGACAGAGTTACTTTCGCATTTATAATATTAGTATGGATGTATATATGTTTCTTTACATGGCCTATCATTACTGACACCTGTATAATTTCAAACTATACCTAGGTATCTACTGTTTATTACCAGATTCTAAATAAATTTAACCACAAAAATATGATAACAGCGGCGCCGTTTTCGGCCTTGGTTTATTTTTAATGCATAACTTGTGAAACTCATTTAAAATAAGACTTGGAAGGCGCTTAGTTATGTAATATATAAGTATCTACTATAAGTATTTGGTAAATAAAAAAAAAACTCACATTAGAGCTCATAAAACGTCAAAAGATTTGCTAAGGATACACGAAATGTATGAGATATTATCATAATTAATTCAAAACCGGATTTATTTCCGACGTAGCGCCAGTATTCATATGCTGAGCTTGATACAATCTTTAAACAAAAAGTAACCTACTTCCAATGGTAAAAAATACCAAAAAATATGTTCATAATATTTAACTCAACTTTGTTCAAAGTTCATAAGTTTAAATTCAATATTTAAATGTAAGGAGGAGACCAAGTTCTATAAAAGTTTTTTCGGTTATTGTGATTAAATATATGTTTTATGATTTATCTAATCAACAAACCCACAAACCATTTTACCAAAATCGGTTCAATAGAATTTGAGTAGAAAAGCGATCAATTTTCTCCAGCCACATATCTCCACTTACCTATTTCTTTTTTAACCGTAATAACTGTCAGCATTTTTTGCGCGCGAAAATGCTAGGAATGTCAATTGACATGTGCTGCGCTGTCAGATTGACAGATAATGCGTTCATGTGCGCTGTCTACACGATTATCGATGATACGTGTGTGTAGAAGTGACTTTTGTTACTTATAAATGAGATAGTAATCAATTATTATTTGTTAATACAATTTGCTTAGACTTCCTCGAAAATAATAGCACAAAATTTGAAATAATATTATTAAGGTTTCGCAGACGAAAAGTGGAAGATCTGCGAAAATAATGATGTAAGTGATGTAACATTTCGCTCGAGTTGTAGATGGTTTGTAAGTAAGTGACAAAATTTAACTGTTATAATTCTTACAGGTGAGTGCTTGATGGTTGTTTTTTTAAATATAATATAAAAAATTTACAATTGCACTTAAAATCCAGTTTACGCGGTAATAAAATAACATTCTATCTGATAACGTTCTACTTTAAGTTAGCGATAAAATAAGCGCTATGGTCTGACGTATCTGACCCATATTATTGGTCGGCGTCTGCTAGACTGGCGCCAAGCACGCGAACCCAGGATACTGCAGTTGTATTACGTAATAACATATACATGTACATAGTGGCAGGGTCAAGGGGATGACATTTGTGTTGGCGTATGGTAGAAAGCTTTGGCTTATGCGGGAGTAAGGGGGTAGGTATTTTTGCAATTCGTCTATATGAATAATCATGCAATGTGTATAGAAATAATCGTCTAATTTTTAGGAGATCTGCAGCCATATATAAAGGACAGGGGTTTTTTCAAGTGGTTGTGAATACATATTTGAAGGTAGGTACATATTGAAATAAATTTGCGAAATTTTTATTAAGCAGTTTTCCGCCAACGTGTTCCAGTTTTCAGTTGCAATTTACTCACTGGCAGCATTCCAGGTTGTAATGTCGGGACAAAAAAGGGAATAGTAGTCCCCGTTGCTAAAGTTTACATATATGTTCGAGTCCCGCCTCGTGATCGAATTTTTTCTATTCTTTATAAATTTATAGGTTTACATATATGTAGTTTTCTATAATACATAATATGCTCGCATTAATACCTAATAAGTACCACATTCCCATGTATAAATATATTTATAAAGATATAAAGATACATAACAATCTTGAAATATTACCTAACAAAGCAGAAAATAGAATTTTCTAAAAATAGATGCCACGCCCAAACAAATTCCTTCTACCTTTTATAATTAAAATCTCTCTTCAAATCGTGAATCTGCAATCTTAAAATTTAAAATAGATCGAGTTTTTGCGTGATTGAGCAACAAACAAACAAACTTTCACATTTATAATATTGAATTAACGTTTATTTCTCAATAGTGGAACGGTCGAGTGATCCTAAAAGTAATAATTTTATCAGCACGCGATATTATACCAGCACGATATTTTCTCGTGTATTCTGAGTTATAGCTTTCTATACATTGAACTTTGTTTTATGGAAACTGATTCTGAAATAGATTTAAGAAATATAGAAGTAAGTCCCATGTCCCCTAGTGGGGCAAGGGGCAGATGCATTATACATCTGTTTCACTGATCGATTTTCTTTAAGGACAAGTAGGTGATCAGCCTTCTGTGTCCTGCCAGACCGAGACATTTTTTTTCTTCGTCTCCACCGGGAATCGAACCCAGGACCCCTCGGTGCTCCGCTCACGCGTCAACCACTGTACCAAGGAGGCGGTCAAGTTTAAAAACCTTACCATACCATTACCTAAATATTCACGCACCGCACAAACCGTGTTAATGAAAAGAATGTTAGTTATGCAATACAATTACTTTTATTATAGGTAATTAAATATCGAACTCATATTTACTGCGAATCAAGAGCCATCATTTAATCATCATAATATAATATGATGGATAAGAGCTTTCATATGAGATATGTGTTCTTGCAGTGGGAACATATTGGTTGATGATTAAATCGAATCGATGTAATTGAATTCAATATTACTTATCATCAGCCAATATTTCTTGCGAATTAAGTATGTTAAAAGATCATATGAAGAAGTTCTGTTTAAATATTAAATACAATTTACATTGAGATAATATTACTACGTATGGAGGAGACACCACGAACAAAATCTGTGCGCCATTTTTTTGCTCTAACTAAGTTTTAAAAATTATTATCTAGTTAGGTATACTTACCGATGAAAAGTTACTCCTTTGCACTTTTCCGTATTATTTGTATTATTTGTGCAATATCGTAACACACACGAAGGCATATTTGATGCGTTTCACTTTAAAACCATTAAAAAAAACAGCTCAACATACGCCATATGTTGTACGCGTATGTTGAGCGGAACATAAGTGATGTAGGCGGTGTCGTCTCCATAATATGTATATCTCAATGACAATTTATAGAGAAAAGTGAGTATGAAAAAGTATCTCCGCATATCATAAATGTGTGAATTTATAAACACGTTTATTTCATGCTTAGCCGGCTCACTGGATTTAGTTGTTATTTGGTAGACAAATAGAAAAACTATGCGTTACGATATTGCACGAAACAGTAATAAATAATTTGATCATCATCATTAAAGAAAAAATGAAATATTTGTGCAACAGTTGATGAACTTGAAATTAGATTAAGATCGTAACTTTTATTACATATTTTATATCAGTTCAAAACATTCATAAAAGATACTCCATTTGATATTACGTAAAATGTCAAAGTTCATTGCTATCACAAAAAAAGCTATAAAATATTCTGGATTCGAAATCTTAAATCAAGCATAGACGCATAGACCCTGACCAGCCATTGGTCACAGCGGCGGCCATTGAACCACGGACGTCTCATGGGACTACGCGCATGCGTGTACGAATGTGGCGCGAATTTTGTTTTTTTTCTTAAGGCGTTACCCGGCAATTTCGACTATGTTCAACCTCTATAAAATCTGGTACAACATAAAGCACAATACCGAAAAAAATATATAAAATAGGATGGTCTTTGATCTTTAATTGCTCGCGTGGACTTTTTTCCAAAGTTAATAGATTTCTAGAAAAAAAATGTGCCGTGGTCATCGATTTTTCCGCAAATACTCTATAAACTTCGTAACCTGCTGACTTAGAGCTCTGAAAATTTTATATTTAATAAATTATCAGTTACACAACAATCCCTGACGAGGATTTTTTGTTTCACTGATTGGTATCTTTTTAAATACAAAATGCGAGGAAAAAAGAAGGTGCAGCGGGAGAGGTTTGAGATCCGTCAAGTATGGTCAAGGTTATTAGCGCATGTATAAGCCTTAATTCTTTTTCGAAATTTGAATTTAAGGAACGTGACGCGCTATTTTCTGAGCTTTGCTTTTTTCACAGATTATTAAGGAATGTACAAAACGATTTTTTTATTCTATCATGATAAAACAAATCATAGGCTTATTTGTCGTATTTACATATCTGATAAGTTTCCTAAAATAATCTTATCTAAGGAATTCAGAGTTTAGTAAGAAATACGTGATAATAATTCGAGTTGTATTATTTTAATGTATTATGTCATTTTACATGTAAATAATTTACAGTTATAGTTATAGGTATAAGATTAAATCATAGAGCATTAGCCGCGTCCAGACCGGCTGAGCGCGGCTCGCGAGCCGCGCTCAGACTTCCTGCTCGCGAGCCGTGGCACCAGAGCTATTTGTGAAAAGTTCCGAGCCGCGCTCGCGAGCCAAGGTGAGCCGGTTTGAGCATTCAGTTTATCTCCGTATAACGATGGAAAACCACGTTCTATTAGCTGCTGCGGCGCTTGTGTTGTCTGGATATATCATGAAAAAAAGAAAAAAGAAACAAAAAATCTGGATTAAAAAATTGTACCAAAACCGAAACCAATACGGTTACAGTTTGTTAAAGGAACAGGAACTCGCTTGTTTTTATTTAAATGATCTGGATCTTTCGAATCCCATAACATTTTGAAGCTTCCGTAAAGTTGTATTAAGCGAATACTGTCTTCTTTATCCATTTTTGATTCTGGCTCGCGAGCGTCGTTATGTCCGTCCACACCGGGCGAGCAGCTCAGACTGAGCCGCCTTTGAGCATCGCCAAAAACCGACAACGCATGGCTCGGGGCTGAGCGGCGCTCGGCCGAGCCAACGTGCGCCCGAGGAAGCCCGAGCGCCGTCCACACCGGCCGAACTATTGGCTCGCGAGCGGGACTCGCGAGCCGCGCTCGGTCGGTCTGGACGCGGCTATTGAAGAATGTGGCGATTTTGTTTATATGAAAATACTAATACGTTTTGATTTAAAGTTAGGTAATAAATTAAGATAATAAACATGTCACATAGTATTGGTCTGATTTTTTAAGTGAAACTATAAATTACGTTGATATATGCGATTTTTTTTGTAAATTAAGATGAGATGAAGATAATCCTTTAAAAGGTTTTAAATTAACTATTATTAATAAAAAATTAAAGGTCATCATACTTGTGATGGAGTCTAATATTATTCAATGAAATACGTTCAAACTTTAAATGATACTCAAATGAACAGGTATCCGTATAGTTATCATATATGAAGAAAATTAGTTTTTCAAGCAATAGGTAATAATGTGTTATGATCATAGAAATCTAAATAACAAGACACATAGAAGGGCTATAATGTCATAATTCGTATGAAAACCGCTGTCGCCAAAATCAACACATTCAAACCGAAAGCTAAACAGTACACACAAGTAAACTATGCCTTTTATTGGACAGCTTGATTTTAGTGAAAACTAACTTATCTATTAAATTAAGCTTTTGAATATGTATCCTAACGCACGAATTTACGGTTTATTTTAGAATAACATCCCTAAGTATATGAGACTTTTTGCTCCAATACGAACAAACGTGATAATAAGAATGGTCGACTGTGTCATTCATTGTTATTTCGATTACTATGGTGACACTCGTAATACTTGTAAATATTCTATAATTTTAAGGAAAAACGGCATTATTTCTAAAAAAAATATTTTCCGATGAAATATTATTCCTTTATAAGTATAACTACAACTTGTGGAAGAATTTCCGCAATGGGAATTGCTGAAACACACCATGTATACACTCATACGTCTCCAGAGCAACTGAACAGTGACGAATGCACTGGTGATGTGCAAATCACCTGAGTGGCGACAAGGTCACGCACGCTTACGACTTCTAGTGTCTTGTTATTTAGATTTCTATGGTTATGATACAGAATATTCTAGTGAACCATCACAAAAAGCAACCTCCACTTTTTATGCCTATTTGACGTATTACTGGCAGGAAAATGCAAATTAGGTATGTCATAGTTTATTTTACACGAATGTACAGCTTTTATTTAAATTGGTTAGGTAGTAAAATACTATTTGACGATTGTGACTTCGTCCGCGTTTCAAGAAAATTATAGCTAAATTTTTATACTGTTTGACGACTGTGACTTCGTTTGATCTTTATTATGTGTTTTAGGTATGTAGCATTTAAGTTACTGTTTCAGTGGTTGCTTGAGAATATATTAAGCCGTTTCGCATATTTGTACAAAGGCTTTAAAAAATTGTTTGCCTAAAAATAAATATATTTTTGATGCGCCCTCGCTTTTTACCAATGTCTTACATGTCCTTTATTCTTATGGTTGCCTGGAAGAGATTGCTTTTAAGCAATAAGGCCGCCTATTGTATATTGTATGTACACTTTCCAATTTTATGTATTCATTTATTTTAAATTCCTGTTATATGTACAATGAAGTGTCATAAATTAATAATTCATAGGCACATAGACATAGTGCCTAAAGTCTAAACATTTAAACGATTTTAAAGTGTTATTATTTTAACATTACAAACTGGCATTTCTAAGTATTATTTATTTATACAGATATTAAAGTTAAAGGTTGTGTTATTTCGTAATTCAATTACATCACCTGACCTTGTGTTTGTGTTCACAATTAATTAGCGTTTGAATTTGTTTACGGTTACGAAAAATTCGTATTAGCATTATATTAGGCAGTTAATTATGGTGTTATAAAAGGGAATAAAAAATATTTGAGTTAATTAAATTGCTATGTTTGTTTAAGTTGGTATAGGTATGACGTAACTCAATTGTATATTTTGTTAGTAAATTAATTTGTCAATGTATGAGCGAGTTTGGATAAATGTGTCATCAATCTTCATATACCTACAATGTATTCGCGTATACAGTATCCTTCAATTTATAAATTCAAATATCAATAGGGATGTATGCTAATTTCCTCGTATCGATTTTTCATGGACCTGTATCTTATTAATCAGTGCCACTTGCTTTTACCAAAAAAAAATTGGTTGTCTGTAAAGTCGGTTTAGGGCGTGTCCACATGTACACGGCACGGCGCCGTCAACGCGCAACGATGCGATGTCGCGGCGCAGTGTGTTGCCGCGTCGTAGAAATTAACGTTGCCGTATCGTAAAAATTCACGTCACTATGCCGCAACGTTACAGGGCACGGCAGCCTTGGCAGAGAAGTGGCAGTCTGTAGCACAGTGTGATCAGAATTACCAGAATTCTGCGATTTTAGCAGAATATGAACCCTGATTTAGGGCTTAGCATAATACGCCGCACAATAGATAAAGTTGAAAATTTTTAGCAGAATCTTAATAATCTTAACATAATTCAACATTTATTGTAAGTTAACTAGGTTTCATTGAAATAGTTGTGCTAGAAACATAGAAAAATCTATCATTTCCATTTTATGTAACGTTTTTGTTGGTGTGTTTGCCTTGGCCACCCTTCAGCAGAGCAGAAATTCAGGATTTTTTTTAATGTTTAGCATATTTTAGCAGATTAACCAAGCAACTAGCAGAATTTCTGCAGGGGTCATATTCTGCTAAAATCACAGAATTTTGTTAAATCTGATCACAATGTGCTACAGACTGCCACTTCTCTGCCAAGGCTGCCGTGCCCTGTAACGTTGCGGCATAGTGATGTGAATTTTTACGATACGGCAACGTTAATTTCTACGACGCGGCAACGCACCGCGCCGCGACATCGCATCGTTGCGCGTTGACGGCGCCGTGCCGTGTACATGTGGACACGCCCTTACTGACGATAGTTGAACGTGACAACGGCCTATTGTGCTTCTTTGTCGCTCGTTCCGCGCTCTCGCTCGCACTTCGAGCCTACATGGAACGCCTCAGAGCGAGGTAACGCCGCATGAGTCATATTTTTTCGTGCGTGCAGCCGGCTATCGAATTATAAGACGTTGTCACGTCAAAAACGGGGCAATGATATAGGATACAGGAAGACATACCACAAAAAAAGTCTATCGCCACGTCTGTCTGTACGTGATACACTGAAAAACACTATTCCATTTTCCAGTGAAAAGTGTGGTTTTCCAGGAAGCTTTTATTATTATGTAGGTAAGTTTGGGACAACGCGGGGGAAAAGTTATCTTACCTAGGACAACGCGGGTGAAGCTGAGGGTGGAAAGCTATCTTACCTATGTTAGTTTAGTTACCTATGTATTTACTAATTATTTACATATTCATCCATTAGAATCTGTGAGAGGTATTGTGCAGTCCGTTAGGCTCGAATGGTCTGATTATATTCGTTGTTTCCTGACCTTGGACAACTTGTTTTGTGTTGAATTCGATCTATATGCATTCATAGTTGTGCTATTTGACCTCCTTCGTGGTGCAGTGGTTAATAAGTAGGAGAGATAGTGAGAGATCCGGGTTTGTGTTGAAGAAATATTACCTAAACCCACAAAAATGTTACGGATTATGAGAGCACAGAATTATACTTACTGGTAATTAAATGGGTCAATTAAACAGGTGTGTAATGCATCTGCCCCATACCCCAGACCAGAAGGGGACAAGGGAACTTTTATATGTTAAATAATAAGTATTTAAGATTCGCCTTATTTTTTTTTAACAATAATTTCCCATGGACAGTACATATATATATACGAATTCCCTGTACGAATTGGTTTAAAGGAATAAATCAATTTTAGTACGAATTAAATTTTAACAGCCGTACAAATAAACGAGTTATAACATTTTATGCAAAGAATAAACTAAGAATAAGGAAAAATCATACAAATAAACACGAAATAAATGTAACCTAGTATAACTTCGTAATAAGTATTCATACTAATGCTATTCCGTCCTTATAACGGCTACCACCCTAGTATAAGTCTGACATAACCGAGTTATAACATATCTTTTAGTACATTGTGCTGTGTTTTACAAGTTTTAGAAGCAATTTTCAATCTAAATTTGAGATAATAGCAATGAGAGTAATACGAGAAGTAGGAAAAGTTGAGCAAATTAATAATTTCATTACGTACCTATTGAAATGGAAAATTTTGTATGAAATGTCAAAATATACGAAATTATGAAAAACCCTTTTGATATTTATAATGATTTATTTATTTACAACATGCGCCAAACCATACATACATAAAACTTATTTCTAAACTTATCACAATAATATACACTTTCGTTGAAAATATAAATCTTCTAAGCCTGGAGTTGTATGTTTCGAGTACCAGTTATTTGGCAACTCTCTATCTCAAAGTGGGTTTATCTTCTGTTCTCCAGATATTGGATAGCGTTATCTATCATTTGCTTGCATATTTAATGATATATTTAAATTATTTCCAATAAATATTTAAAAAATAAATAAACAGAACATCGTATGATGAAACTTCACAACAAATTCGACGAAGTCAAACGAGCGTCAGCAAAATGACAGCACCAAGGCTTAACCGTAGACAATTTCAATGTTTTTCATAATTTTGAGAATGAATTGCGACGTTGCCGCTTCGCGCCTATTGCATAGCGTGAGCATAGATACATTGACGTTATTCCAAATTTATTTGTAAGAAATTATGACATCCTTATTCTTTATTTATTCTTATCATATCTATGCATTGCATAAGGTTTGAATAAGCAAGTTTTTATTTGTACGGCTGTAAATGTTCTTATCACCGTGACGTGAGCATGTAACATGCTCCGGCGTTACTTTCGTTTTCAAGTTCAAGTTTCAGCGAAATTGTTTGCATTGCGTGTGTGTATGTTGTGACTTGTGTTGATGTAAGTTAATGCGATTATTGTATTAGTTATTTAATAATACTAGCTTTGCCGCGCGGTTTCACCCGCGAATAATCAAGTTATAATATAGCTAATGTGTTATTCTGATGTATAGTTAACATATACCACTATTAAGTTTCATCTAAGTTAGGATGAAGGGATGGGTATGTGTGTTTGTTACTCTTTCACAAAAAGTACCTACGGTACCTAACATGAAAATTGGTATGTAAATAGCGTATCATATACTTATCTAGATTAAAGTTTGAAATACATCATCATCATCATCATCATCATCAGCCCATATATGTTCCCACTGCTGGGACACGAGCCTCCTATGAGGGTACAGGCCATAATCCACCACGCTGGCCAAGTGCGGGTTGGCGGATAGTGCGATGAAATACATAGAAATATTTATTTGGGTACTTACATAGCGAATAATAATGAAGCTTAAAACCTTTACAATTAATTTCTAATTAAACCACTACATTATACGTTCACAAACCAACAACCTTACCTAACGATTACGTCAAGTACAACGAACGACATGTGACATTGCCCATTCGAGTGTGTCGAATGCATGCATGGCTGGGTATAGAGACAGGTGACGGCGCTCCATTCGCGACGCGTAATGAATGCAGACATTATAATGTATGCTAATATATATAGAGAGACAGAGTTAGAGGGTAATTTATGCCTTTGTGACGTCATAGGGGGTAATATAAAGAATCACTTCAAAAATTATGTCATCATTCCTCCATCCATGGGATCACGGGTGGCTGAATTGGTCAGGCGTTCGTCCCGGATTATCGTGAAGGACGCGGGTTCGAATCCCGGCTCTTCTGTCAGCGTTGGATTTTTACGTTATAGAATAAACTAGCTTACCGCCCGCGGCTTCGCCCGCTTTGCCTCAAACCTAATAAATTATACACTAAAACCTTCCTATTGAATCACTCTATGTTTAAAAAAAAACCGCATCAAAATCCGTTCCGTAGTTTAAAGATTTAAGCATACAAAGGGAAATAGGGACAGAAAAAGCGACTTTGTTTTATACTACGTAGTGATGAGAATTACGGGTAAAGCTGGGTCTAACAGCTAGTACGTGAAGATGAAGAATTAATAGTAATGTAAAAAACAAAAACAACAAAATCGCGAAAAACAACCTCACTTAAACGATCGCGATTGAACTTCTAAAACAACTTCATTTCAACTATGTCTATGTGTAAAATTATATTTTTTTACGTTACTAGTTACTAATTAAATGCGTTACTAACCCAAAAATCCAAACTACAAATCAAATTATTATCAATACTCGAATCAAATTAATGATTAACAGTAAATTATATCTATATCTCGATCATATCTCGTTATTAGTGACGCATGATTGGCTAGAAACGTAATAAAGTTAGATAACATGTGACGATCAATGAAGCATGCACGTTGAATGAATGTTAGTGAACTTAGCAGATCATTTTTAGCTGATCAAAAAAAAAATGTGAGTTCTTATCGCGTGCAGTTGAGTTCTACAGTTCCTGATACTTTTTAGAAATAGTTCTGGCGTTTTTACCTTAACAAACGACATTTGAAAAAACCCGACCTGGACCCGGCTTAACGTGATGCTAAGACGTAATGCTACGACGTGATGCTACGACGTGATGCTACGGCGTGATGCTACGCTGTGATGCTACGGCGTGATGCTACGGCGTAATGCTACGGCATGTGTTACGGCGTGATGCTACGGCGTGATGATACGGTGTGATGCTACGATGTGATGCTACGGCATGATGCTACGGCGTGATGCTACGGCGTGATGCTACGGCGTGATGCTACGGCGTGATGCTACGGCATGATGCTACGGCATGATGCTACGGCATGATGCTACGGCATGAAGCTACGGCGTGATGCTACGGCGTAATGCTACGGCATGCTGCTACGGCATGGTGCTACGGCGTGATGAAATATGACATAAATAAATTTTCTAGTGTTTCATTTTACGCGAGTATTTCTAAAAAGTATCAGGAACTGTAGACCTCAACTGCACGCGATAAGAACTCACATTTTTTTTGATCTGCTAAAAATTATCTACTACGGGAAGTTGGCAGATCATTTTTTCAAATGTCGTTTTTTAAGGTAAAAACGCCAGAACTATTTCTAAAAAGTATCAGGAACTGTAGAACTCAACTGCACGCGATAAGAACTCAAATTTTTTTTTTGATCTGCTGAAAATGATCTGCTAAGTTCACTAACATGTTGAATGAACTGCTTTTTCAATTGTACGTATCTATGCTAATATTATAAAGCTGAAGAGTTTGTTTGTTTGTTTGAACGCGCTAATCTCAGGAACTACTGGTCCGATTTGAAAATTTCTTTCGGTGTCCCATTTATCGAGGAAGGCTATAAATCATCATGCTAAGACCAAGAGGAGCGGAGCACTGCGGGTAAAACCGCAGGGCACAGCTAGTTAAATATAATATACGTTAGTATCTTATTTATAACCTAGATCTAAAACTCACGTACCTGCAGCAGGGGCAATATTGGAACAATCTCGGTTGGTCGGCGGTCGGAGCAATTTCAGTTGATCTCTAAACTGCCCCTGCTTGTCTATACACATCATAATTAAGGAGCTAATTAAGAGTCCAATTTCAAAATTGCCCCTGCTGCAGGTACGTGAGTAGCAGTTTTATTTAACATTACTAGTTATTACTATAAATATGTTTTTTATAATACACAAGCTTGCCGCCCGCGGCTTCTAAAAAATCTAAAATAAATTTGTCCATTCTCATAATATGTCAAAAACATTCCTCTCCAAGTCACAACTGAAACTCAAACACATAACAGTAATGAACAGTTGCAATTAGTATTCCGAGCGGCTCCGGGGCTTAGCTAACTGTCCCTTGTCGCGGACATCTGTTGGGGTTCCGTTGGACAATGGTCGTTGACATAATGTGACAAATATTATCCTACTAATGCTATAAATGCGAAAGTTTGTATGGATGTTTGCACTCCTTCACGCAAAAACTGCTGTACCGATTTTCATGAAATTTGGCAGGCATAGAGGGTAACTTGGATTAACACATAGGATAGTTTTTATCCCGAAAATCCCACGGGAACGGGAGCTATGCGGCTTGTCCTTTGTCTACGCGGGCGAAGCTGCGGGTGAAAAGCCTACTGGGAAGTGTCATAGGCTAAACTTTAATCAAGCATGGCGAAATTCTTAAACCGCCGAAGCGAAGGCGAATATAACCCTTAGATTGAAAAGACTGCAATAAGGACTGCAATATTATGTATAAGCATTTAATTTGCATATATCGTACGCTAAAGAAGCTGTATGAAATTTTTTGAAAACCACGCGAACGCTCGACAACATAAAATTATAATTTTTGTTCAAAACATTTGCTATAATATTTTTTATCTGTGCAGATTCTTGCTTGACCGCGTTTTTTACTCTATTTTTTGTTGTTCACAGGTAAGATGGTGGTTCCGTGGTCAGAATAACAAAAACATAACTGGCTCAGGTGTCGCTAAATGGAGGCGTGAGAATGAATTACGGTTTAGTAATTAATGAATTTAGTTAGCTAGTTAATATGTGCTAATATAGTGTTACAGTAAATGGATTTGTTGGTCTTTTGGTAGGTAAAACTGATATCTATACAAATATTATAAAGCTGAAGAGTTTGTTTGTTTGGACGCGCTAATCTCAGGAACTACTGGTCCGATTTGAAAAATTCTCTCGGTGTTGGATAGCCCATTTATCGAGGAAGGCTATATATATTATATCAGTACGCTAAGACCAACAGGAACGGAGCCATGCGGGTGAAACGCGAAGCGCAGCTTGTTAAAAAATAGGGTTTAAAGTTGATAACCTAACTCTAACCTAACATATGTTAGGTTAGAGTTAGGTTATCGCACCTTTGGGCAAAAGAAAAGGTCAAAAATTATTGTCTGAAATTTAAACAGTTGAAAGTATTTGAAAATGAATGACTGCAGTTTGACAAATGCTATTTTTTAAATTGAAAGAAAAAGACAAGAAATATAGCGTATCTACATCTCCAGGAATGATGAAATCGGTTAATATAAATGCAGCCTATACAGCTAAAAAAACCTTCTTTCTAATAAAAGTATTGAAAGAAAGAAAGAAACATTTATTTATCATTTATTGATAAGTATGGTGCATTTAGTTGGAAGTTTCTTTAAAATAATGTCATTCATAATTTAAGTCACACACACTCGATTAAATAACGTACCTAATTTAAAGACCATACTTCTTAATTCAAAGGAAATTCACGTAAAACGTAAAATGAATGAATTCCCAAAGGTTCGCAATATATTTTAGCACAGGCATCTCGTTACAAGCCACCTTTGACCTTAGCGAGGTTCTCCAGTGAATTCCTTTGTAAGTGAACTCAGTTGGTACGAAGATGACATGATGCACTTTTGGAAAAGGTGTCTTGTTTAGATAAACATATAGATATTTCTACAAGAATCTCACTTTTAACAACACATTTCATCAGGTTATTTATATTGTAAGATCTGCATATTAAATTACTTATTTCGATTTATTTAAATAAATTTATTTATAAAACAACGTAAATATAAATACATGTATTGTTAACTTTATGTGAACCTTTTTTAAGCGTAATTTTATACAAAAAAAATATACTCGTTTATCTCACTAAGACTTTGTATGTAGTTTCTACTAACATGGTCTAAGCAAAACAGCTCCTTTGAGAGGTTTCATTATGCAAGTCAACGTAAGATCACGTGAATAATTTTGCGTAATTTACATTTTGTAACGCCTTTCTCAAATGTAATGCTAGTTTTAGCATATCAATAGCCTTATTTATCGACATACTAGCTTTGCCCCGTGGTTTTACCCGCAGTGCTTCACTCCTGTTGGTCTTAGCGCGATGATATATAGCCTATAGCCTGCCTCGATAAATGGGCTATCTAACAACGAAATAATTTTTCAAATCGGACCAGTAGTTCCTGAGATTAGCGCGTTCAAACAAACTCTTTCAGCTTTGTAATCTTTATAAGATTTACTGCAATGAAGACACTACATAAATCTAGGAAACCGGCCTCTGCTTAATCAAATCACGAACAAAAACATACCTTTACTAATTAGGAATCAGCAATTTGTCACAACACCAAGAAATAATGAAGAAAAAGCTATCCAGGTATAATTGATATTGATTCTGAGAAATGCAAGCAAGTGCATTCTTTAGTCCATACTTGAAGTCTTTATAGCTGCTAAGCATTTATTGGATACTAGCTTTCCGCCCGCGGCGTCGCCCGCGTTTTCATAGAAAAACCCGCATATCTCTCGTTCCCGATAAAACCTATCATATGTGTTAATCCAAGTTTCCCTCTATATGTTTGCTAAATTTCAGTGTAATAGGTTCAGTAGTATTTGCTTGAAAGTGTAACAAACATACATCCATTCTCAAAAACTTTCGCATTTATAATATTAGTAGGATAGGATAGTCCGTCTGGATCATAGAAATCTAAATAACAAGACACATAGAAGTGCTATAATGTCATAATTCGTATGAAAACCGCTGTCGCCAAAATCAACACATTCAAACCGAAAGCTAAACAGTACACACAAGTAAACTATGCCTTTTATTGGACAGCCTGATTTTAGTGAAAACTAACTTAACTATTAAATTAAGCTTTTGAATATGTCTCCTAACGCACGAATTTACGGTTTATTTTAGAATAACATCCCTAAGTATATGAGACTTTTGGCTCCAATACGAACAAACGTGATAATAAGAATGGTCGACTGTGTCATTCATTGTTATTTCGATTACTATGGTTACACTCGTAATACTTGTAAATATTCAATAATTTTGAGGAAAAACGGCATTATTTCTAAAAAAAAATATTTTCCGATGAAATATTATTCCTTTATAAGTATAATTACAACTTGTGGAAGAATTTCCGCAATGGGAATTGCTGAAACACACCATGTATACACTCATACGTCTCCAGAGCAACTGAACAGTGACGAATGCACTGGTGATGTGAAAATCACCTGAGTGGCGACAAGGTCACGCAAGCTTACGACTTCTAGTGTCTTGTTATTTAGATTTCTATGGTCTGGATGATCTTAGTTGCAGTTTTTGACAGCCCTTATAACTTTGTCTAAGAAATAATAGCAGTAATTATAGTTGCTTATTATAAATTCAGCTGTTTACAAGTGATAGTTCGTAGTTAATATTTTGAGAAACAGACAGAAAAGACATACAAAATAATAATGTTTTTAGTGGATGAGTTAATATAGTAGTGAATATTATGTAACTGTCGTGTATATTTTCATATGCATTTTATTAAAAAATCTGATTACACCTGTTCATAAAAACCGAAGTAAAATAAAAGTAAGAACAGGAATGTAATGAAATCTCGTAAAAATGTATGTTTAATTAATACCTATTGTAAAGGGCATATTTAAATGAAGTCATTTGCATAATTTTATTGAGTAAATAAAATTAAGTACGTAATTAGTTTAAAAATGTTGACCGTAAAAATTACATTTTAATTTTTATGTCTTTATTTCGAATCCGTTTTAACTTTTAATAATGCAAGTTATGATGAAGGTATCAATTCAAGATCAAATTAAAAAAAAATCGCAATTGTAAGTAATATACAGTAGGTAGAATTAATTTTAGGTACTTATCTAACAATTTCGGGTCAATTACATTTAACTAATAAATAATTCCTCTACGATTATAACACTTGAATATTTGCATAGTTTTATGGTAATATTTTATCAACTTTTATGTTTGAGTAATCACTATCACTACATAGTATAAAACAAAGTCGCTTTCTCTGTCCCTATGTATGCTTAAATCTTTAAAACTACGCAACGGATTTTGATGCGGTCTTTTTAATAGATAGAGTGATTCAAGAGGAAGGTTTTAGTATATAATTTATTACGTTTTAGACAAAGCGGGCGAAGCCGCGTGCGGAAAGCTAGTAATTAATAAACCTCATACAAATCTTTTAATCAGTTTTAACCTTTAGCATTATCTATATTATACACTCTCCTTTTAAAATATAATTGTGTCGTAAACGGCTAACAATATCATAATTCATAAACCATAACCAGCTCTGACCCACCTCCATAAAACCGGTCGTAAATCAACGAATTATCCACACCATAATATTATCGATCGATCTTATCGGTCGTTGAACCCTGCGCACGCGCACAAAAACGCCCACAAGTGTCACTGACCTTTCCCAATGCGGGATGAGTTATGCCAGATGTTGATCTTAGATGTTCTCTCTTATGTCGTAGCGATAAATATATCGTTGAATGACTGTCGTCTCTACCCACAGTCTCTACCTGTTCTCATTCGGTGTTTTGTCGTTAAAAAAATATCGTCTAGCGAGTAGCGAATATCGTATCTAGGTGTTCCCATTGGATCGCGACGACGACATTTTATTGTTCCACGGCAGTCTCATTTTCGTTTGAAAACACGTGGATACGATGAGACGATATTTTTATCGTGGCTACGATAGATTTGCCCGATTTACACGAAAGTCGTAATGATTGTTTATCGTTTAACGACTATCTATGCTAGCCGTTCTCACTGTCATGACAATCTGTCGTCAGTACAAAATGTCGTAGACGACAGTAAATCGTGTTGTACATGTGAACACATCCATTAAATGTATGAGCCACAACACTTAAAATACACAACTATCGTCACGACAAAGTGGCAACACAACCTTATGATTGTTAGAAGCTGCATTATGTCAGGTTTAAACACGTTTTGTAATCTGTTTGATAGTATGAAGGCTGGTAATGAATAGACCGATTTGATTAAATGGTTAAAATTGATGTTTAAGGTGATTATAATTTAAGTAAAAAAAAACATTCGACGGATTTGTATGAACCTTTTTCATAAAAGCTTATCCAGAGCTTTAAATAGAGCTTTTTATCGATTCTTTTGAACGCCGAAAGCTTCACTTATTCTTTCACCAGCAGAAAGCTACATTATTCGTGGTATATTTTATTTTTATCCCACAGCCGGGACGAGAATCTTGATTTGATACAGTATCTAATATCTATGTAACTAGCGGTGCGGCCCGCCATCGCCCGTGGTACATGTTTACGGTTTCCTCACCATAAGAACCTTCTTCCTTCCTCGTACTTCAAGGAATATTATAAAAAAATAATTAACGAAATCGGTTCAGACGTTCTCGAGTTTGTGCTAAGCACATATGGCGATTAATTTTTATTACATAGACTAGCGGTCCGCCCCGGCTTCGCCCGTGGTACATAATATTTACGTTTTCTCTACATAAGAACCATCCTCGTACTTCAAGGAATATAATAAAAAAAGAATCATCGAAATCGGTTCAGCCGTTCTCGAGTTATGCGCTTACCAACACATTTTGCGATTCATTTTTATATATAAAGATTATCTTTGATTTAGATTTATCAACCCCAAAAGCAGCAAGTTAATTACCAAACGATTGTATCAACACAATTATATAACACGCCACGCCACGGTTTCGCCGGGAAAGTGTACGTCACGCTTCGCTAGCGTTCCGTTGAACTCGATCTCGCTGGCAAGTGGATGCAAATAAGAATCTTCATTGATATAAGTAACAACCATTCCGCCCGCGGCTTTGCCTGCTTTATCTGTAACCTAATTAGCTACTAAAACTGTCAGAATCACTATTTGAAAAAAAAAACACATAAAAATCCGCGTCGTTATAAAGATTTAAGCCGCGACAGACAGCGACAGCTTCATTGTTTTATTTTTATATTTTATACTGTTTAATAAAAACCTATGCAAGCATAAAGTAATTTTCAAAATACATAGGTTAACAATCTTCAAAAACGGCACACTAACGCACACACTATTAGATGTCAAGAAAATAAGCTTTCCTGCATCCGACTAATTACGCATGTAAGTTTCAATACAAACATACACTTACATTATAAGCAGATACAATAAAAAGCTACTGCTCCTAAATTAAACCAATACTAAGTTCTGCTAGTATTTTACGCTATTTACTCTTGTTACACTAACAAGCGTTGCATATTTTTTATTACGAAAACACGATAAAACTAATTAGTGAAAGTTAATTTTTAAGTTTATGGGTCTTGACTCTTGAGTAATAGTTTATTTGTTTTTTATTATTACTACTATTTTATCCTACAAGTGAGCTTGGAGTGAACGGGATTAAAAATTAATATGCAACACTGCCAAGTTCATCAAAAGCAGCATAGTAGTTTTAGCGTGATTGAAAACAAATGTGAATTTGCTGTATTTTTTTTAAATTTCATATCCCGACATTCAAACTCAAACTCAAACATTCATTTATTCAATTAGACTTGTTTAGAATCGTTTTAGCACTTTCGAATCGTCATTACATATTTTTAACATTTACCACCGATTCGGAAAGCAGTGTCTATGGAGAAGAACCGGTAAGAAACTCCATAGTTGCTCATTAACTAAGACAACAAAAAAAAAAACATTTTGAAGCCGTTTTTCCTAATGAAGATTTTGGGTTTCAAGAAAGAATTTTCAGAATATACCTCTAAACTGTGATTAAAATTATAATTTAATTCTTCATTGTTGAAGTCGGTTAATGACGCAATATCTTAATCTTATCTTAATTCTTAATTACTATTATAAAGGCGAAAGTTTGTAAGGATGTATGGATGTAAGGATGTATGGATGTATGGATGTATGGATGTTTGTTACTCTTTCACGTAAAAACTACTGAACCGATTACAATGAAATTTAGCACACATATAGAGGGTAACTTGGATTAACACATAGGATAGGTTTTATCCCGGAAATCCCACGGGAACGGGAACTATGCGGGTTTTCCTTTGAAAACGCGGGCGAAGCCGCGGGCGGAAATCTAGTAAGACAATACATTACAGTGTCATCTCGGCATCAGATAAGATTGTAGGGCACCTGATCAAACAGTTTGTTAGCAAATGGATTAGAACAAGTCTAGGCTATTTTATGTATTTTAGATTAAATATCTAACTAGCAAATATTCTAGATTTACTAAGAAACGTATGTATGTGATGAATGATGATAATCCATAATTAAAAGAGAAATAATTGTACCACGGGCGAAGCCGGGGCGGACCGCTAGGTTATAATATGATTTGAAAAGAGCAATAGATGTTATCCTTCAATATAAATTACTAGCGGTCCGCCCCGGCTTCGCCCGTGGTACATATTTACGTTTTCTCTACATAAGAACCATCCTCGCCTTCAAGGAATACAATAAAAAAAGAATTATCGAAATCGGTTCAGCCGTTCACACGTGATGCCGTGACTACGCGAAACGGGTTTCATTTATATATATATATATTATTAAGTAAATATGTACCTACATACAGTATAGTTAAGAAGTACTATCAACGTTTTAAAACTTAATTTTGATATTGCAGTATTTACAGTTTCTTTGCTATATTTATTTCATACTAGCTTTCCGCCCGCGGCTTCGCCCGCTTTGTCTAAAACCCAATAAATTATATACTAAAACCTTCCTCTTGAATCACTCTATCTATTAAAAAAACAGCATCAAAATCCGTTGCGTAGTTTTAAAGATTTAAGCATACATAGGGACATAGGGACAGAGACAGCGTCTTTGATTTATACTATGTAGTGATAAGCTTTTAGACGTTTGAATATCTTATATATAAAATTCTCGTGTCACAATGTTAGTCTGCATACTCCTCCGAAACGGGTGGACCGATTCTCATGAAGTTTTCTGTGCATATCGGGTAAGTCTGAGAATCGGCCAACATCTATTTTTCATATGTACAACGGGCGAAGCCGGGGCGGACCGCTAGTATTATATATTCATATCCATTTTTAGTTTTATGGAGCGGGACTTTTATTTAAATGTATTCTAAATAAATGGTCATATGAGATAATATAAAATTTATGCGAAAATAGTATCGTAAAAGTAGTCTAGACAACTATCACAGGTCAATGATAAGTTCATATGTTTGCCTTTCTGGACATCTATTATTTCATGCAAATATACAGATAATAAACTATCATTAATACAAATTTTAGCTAAATTATTATAGCTAATCCTTGGAATAAAAGCGAGCTATTTCATTTCTTTAGCATGTTTTAAAATTATTTGTACTTATCTGAAATGCAATGGTAAAGTAAATCTCAACAAAATTCACAAAAATGCACAGTAATTAAAATTTAATTAATCAACATGCTGATTACCTAATTGTCGTTTAACAAACGAGTTGATCAGTGAAACAGATGAATAATGCAGGAATTCACTTTAATATTAATTACCTGCAAACTTTACTACCCTTTTTCTAAATCGGTTAAACCACAACCATCATGCATGTCAAGTTCAAGAGCCGGCGCGTTATTGTTGTTGTTGTTGTCTAAAACAATCGCCGCGGCGATTGTTTTAGACAACAATAACAAAACGAGTTTTGAATCGATACCACCCACTTTGTTACCGTTGCAAAAAGTGAAGTGCGAATTATGAGATGAAGCGATTTTATTGTTTCAGTTTATCGCTTGTCGCTTCGCTTATGAGTTAGGATTATGTATTTATCAAATCATTTAATTTTTGCTATTGACGTTATTTAATGAGAGGTATTTGTTTTATGAATTCGCTGGTTTTTAGATAAATTAATTATTTGCATATAGAGGCTACAGCGTTATTAATACGGGATTCGATAGATTTGATTAATGAAACTTGTTTTTAGGGTTCCGTAGCCAAAATGGCAAAAACGGAACCCTTATAGTTTCGTCATGTCCGTCTGTCCGTCTGTCCGTCTGTCCGTCTGTCACAGCCGATTTACTCGGAAACTATAAGTACTACAGTGATGAAATTTGATGGGAATATGTGTTGTATGAACCGCTACAAAAATATGACACTAAATAGTAAAAAAAAGAATTGGGGGTGGGGCCCCCCATACATGTAACTGAGGGATGAAATTTTTTTTTTCGATGTACATACCCGTGTGGGGTATCAATGGAAAGGTCTTTTAAAATGATATAAAGTTTTCTAAAAAACATTTTTCTTAAAGTGAACGGTTTTTGAGATATCAGCTCTCAAAGTCGTAAAAAGTATGTCCCCCCCCCTCTATTTTTATAACTACGGGGTATAAAATTCTAAAAAAAATAGAGGTGATGCATGCTAATTAACTCTTTCAACGATTTTTGGTTTGATCAAAGTATCTCTTATAGTTTTTGAGATAGGTTGATTTAACTGTAATTTATTATATTTGCTGCTACGGAACCCTTTGTGCGCGAGCCCGACTCGCACTTGGCCGGTTTTTTTTATTAATTTCCGCTTCTCTTATAACTTGTACCACAATCAAATATGTCAATTGTACGGACTTCGGGTCAATTCAGCGTATTAGCATTTACAGAAGTCACTAACCGCCTTGTGAAATGGCAATACGGTGATTACGGCACACCTCTTATTGTAGCGCAGTCGGTTAGGTGTGGCTTTGATATAGGCGACCTTTACCCTGTTGTAGGGTAAATTTGTTTTATTGATCGATTTTTACTGGATAGTAGACGATTTGTCTTGTAATTATAACTTTGTGTTATGCTTTAAAGTATAATATGCAAAAATACTATATTATTCCATACTAGCTTCCGCCCGCGACTCCGTCCGCGCGGAAAAATTAAGATTTATTTATTTCTACGTATTTTTCCGGGATAAAAAGTATCCTATTTTATGCCCAGGATAATAAGGTATAATTATACCAAGTTTCATCGAAATCGAACCGTTAGTTTTTACGTGATGCCTTCACATACAGACAGACAGACAAAAATTTTTTTTAATCTCATATTTGGGTTTGATATCGATCCAGTAACACCCCCTGCAATTTATTTTTTCAATATTTTCAATGTACAGAATTGACCCTTCTACAGATTTATTATATGTATAGATTCCTCATAATCATATCATCATATCGTATCATAGAACAGTAACAAATGATAGTAAAGAATATACTATTATAAAGGCGAAAGTTTGTAAGGATGTATGGATGTATGGATGTATGGATGTTTGTTACTCTTTCACGTAAAAACTACTGAACCGATTACAATGAAATTTAGCACACATATAGAGGGTAACTTGGATTAACACATAGGATAGGTTTTATCCCGGAAATCCCACGGGAACGGGAACTATGCGGGTTTTCCTTTGAAAACGCGGGCGAAGCCGCGGGCGGAAATCTAGTAAAGAATATAATGTAAAGATACCTAACCCTACCGTGGGAATACCATGTTTTCCTAATTACAGAACTAAAGACTTAAGAATAAGGACGATAAGACACCATTGTTAAAATACAGTTATCTGTAAGTAAGTGGTATACAAGTGCCGTCGTAATTAGCTTTTAACACTTCATTTAGATCGATATCTTAAATGTTTTTACGATTTTGAGAGAAACTAAATACGTTTATCAATTATACATTTATTAAATAAAACTTGAGTATTGGGATGTTTTTTTACGACTTAATAGTTCAATCGATAAATGTTCTTTCCAATACTAGATAATATTATAAAGCTGAAGAGTTTGTTTGTTTGTTTGTTTGGACGCGCTAATCTCGGGAACTACTGGTCCGATTAGAAAAATTCTTTCGGTGTTAAATAGCCCATTTATCGAGGAAGGTTATAGGCTATATATCATCACGCTACGACCAACAGGGGTGGAGCCACGGGGGTGAACCCGCGCGGAGCAGCTAGTACTAAAGATACTACACTTTTAGATATTGTACGTCGTGTTCTTTTTTTGTATTTTGTTTGAAATATAAACATTTATGATTAAGATATTCAGCTTTCAATTGACTTTAGTATATAATCTTAATCAATTTGGTTATAATTTTAATGTCAGTAGAATTTTCTAGATACAACTGTCGAGAGTTATTTTAATGAAACCATCTCCCACTACACATTACATATCTCAACTTAAAAGTACCGACAATTTGTCTTAATTTCCTCAGAAGGAAACAAAGGAACAACTTCCATATATAACACAATTATCCAATAGACGATACCATTTTTAGGGTTCCGCACCGAAAGAGGAACACGTAACCATATTATGTAGGTAGATAGATTTCTCTGTCTGTCCGTCCGTCCATCACCAGGCAGTCACCACACATGAACAGTGATAGAAAGTTGAAATTTTCAGAGATACATTATTATTGTTGTCGCTATACAAATACATATAAAAAATCGAGTGTAAGCAACGTTTGGTACGGTCATATAATCTCTCTCTCTATAAAAAAAATGCAGTTGCTGTATTAGCTTATTGTACAGAACCCTTAGTGTCGCGAATTCGACTCGCACTTGACCGATTTTTATCAAACACCAGGGGCCCGTGAGTCTATTTGAGCTCATTTGGCAGGTCATAAATTATTTGTAAATGTCAAGACTGATTGTCGCTTAATTATGTCGGTTTTTTGTTTTTAAGTGGTTTGATAATATGATGTAATTGGCTTGGAATGATGGTTTCGAAGGACAAAAGGTTGCCTATAGGTTTAAATTAACTATTACAGGTACAAGTGATAACAGCGTTTTCGTGTAATATCTAAGTACCTACTTAACTATACATTTTTCATTCATTCATTCATACCTATGTACAGTGATATACCCAAGATCTAAGCCCAAGATATACCTTTGTATGGCGGTTTCATGGTATATATATTTATTATTAGCTAATTTGTTACCCTAACAAGGTCAATCTAAGTATATTAATAGTTTGTCGTTTTCACGGATTTGAATCTTTATCGTTTGTACGGGCTTATGGTTTGGCAATTAGACTATACAATACTATAATTTTGGTAATTAATTTACAAATAACTTTCCTCTATATACGTTTGTCTCATCAAATACACAGGTATTTAACTAGGAAGCGACCAATCGCCAATCCCGTCCTGCTATTGTGTCGATTTTATTGCTCAGAGTTCATTAGTCGAAGTGTATTAAGGGTATTTCAAACGGGTTGCGATCAAGATTTTTGTTCGTATGAATTTTGGTGAAATGGTGTGAAAAAGTGAGTTTGAATATGTGATTCATCACTGTTAAAGAGTTATAATAACTCAGGCCCCGGAATCACAGACACAATAGAAAATCTATTGTGTCGTGGACCGATCGGGCCGTTCGTGGTTCAATGGGTTAATAAAAGTTCTTATATTCTATGAAATAAAGTTAACTGTATTTATTATTATACATATTTAAATTTTAAACGTACCAAACTCGTGTTTAGACTCCAGTTATTCAAAAAAGGGAATCATAATGTTATACAAGTAATACAACACTTATTATTTTTATTTAAATGCTTGAATATAATCATGACTCTCTCATAGAGTATATTCTGATTTGAAAGTCCTAAAATAAAATAACACAAATACACTAATGTTACAAACAAAACACAAGCATCGTCAACTAAAAGCGGTGTGAAGCGACTCTATAACGCATGACTCACTTCCGTAAACATTTTAGTGCAAGTGCGATATTTTTAAGTTCACACAGTAGGTGTGGAAATGTTCTGTATACAGTCATGGTATAAATAAATATTTATAGAGCTTTCTTAGAGATAATATTGAGTTTATATCCTATCCTACTAATATTATAAATGCGAAAGTTTGTGTGTTTGTGAGGATGTGTATGTGTGTGTTTGTTACTCTTTCACGCTAAACCGATTACAATGAAATTTAGCACACATGTAGAAGGTAACGTGGATTAACACATAGGATAGTTTTTATCCCGGAAATTCCACAGGAACGGGAACTATGCGGGTTTTTCTTTGAAATGCAGCGGGCGAAGCCGCGGGTAGAAAGCTAGTTATTTATATGGGGTGTCGCTCGCACTTCATGTTAAGTTATTTGTGGCTTTCAAATTTTGTTGTTGGTCCAAAGGTAGCTAAGTTCTATTAGGAGGAATCTATAATAATTGATAATGTAGAATGTCGTAGAAATTACATAAATTTTTGAAGCAGTTTCGAAGTAATAATGAATTTGATTACTTAGTACTTACTACAATAAATCTGTCTATTGCATATGACTGTTAAATTGTTTTAACATCCATACTAATATTATAAATGCGAAAGTAACTCTGTCTGTCTGTCTGTTACTCAATCACGCCTAAACTACCGAACCAATTTTCATGAAATTTGGTATGGAGATATTTTGATACCCGAGAAAGAACATAGGCTACTTTTTATCCCGGGAAAATGATGTAATCCCGGAAATCCCACGGGAGCGGGAACTATGCGGGTTTTTCTTTGACTACGCGGGCGAAGCCGCGGGCGGAAACCTAGTACCGAATAAGCTGCGATTTGATCGTTTAATTTCACTTTTGCATATAGTTATATATGTTATTAGTAGAAATAAATAATACATCTATTGCCTCATTCCTTGAAATCTTATATATAAAAATGAATCGCAAAATGTGTTGGTAAGCGCATAACTCGAGAACGGCTGAACCGATTTCGATAATTCTTTTTTATTATATTCCTTGAAGTACAAGGATGGTTCTTATGTAGAGAAAACGTAAATATGTACCACGGGCGAAGCCGGGGCGGACCGCTAGTCGAATAATAAAAATATCAAATGTTATTTACAATACACAAACATGCAATTCGAATTATAAATATGTCATCATACAATTGAAGAGATGATAATGATAGACCGGGAGATACTGACACAAAATTTCGAGTCATTTGTAACAAGGATGGCGGTTCTACAGGGGTCTTAGTACGCAATGACAAAAAGAAAAATGATGGTGTGAACGCTGGTACCGGTGGCTTAGTCGTGTGGGCGTTTGTCGAACTCGTCGGAAAAATAGCGAAAGTCAAACGATTTGTAACACAAAAATTTTAGAATTTACCGATAGCCCATAAAAAAGTAGTAGGCGGTAGTGTCATGCCATACTTTTCCGGTGTGACTTACAGCCCGCCATACCGACGCGAATGTGTTGATTTAAATAAAACAATCATTCAACCATTTGTACCAGGCTAACTTTTGCACAGGTAACTATCGTCATGCAGCCATTTACGAAAATCGCCATGCCATACTTTTCGGACGATTCCAAATGGTCGCCATACCGCCGAAAATCTGCAAAAAATTTTTATTTCGCCAAACTTTTTGTACCAGTATTGCATTTGGATTTTTGGAGAGTATTTGATAAAATGTGACCATTATTATATTTGCCATACTTCTAGTAGGGGGAAAAAGTGCTGTCATACTTGAAAACTTAATTTATTATTAATTTATATAAGTGAAGATTTCCAACACATAGATCTTTGAAATTTTGTATTTATATTTGTTGATCCTCAAACTTACAGGAAAAATAAGTGCCATACTGTTACAAATCGTTTGACTTTCGCTATTTTCCGACGAGTTCGACTAACGCCCACGCGACTAAGCCGCCGGTACCAGCGTTCACGCCATCGTTTTTCTTTTTGTCATTGCGTACTTAGACCCCCGTAGAACCGCCATCCTGTTACAAATGACTCGAAATTTTGTGTCAGTATCTCCCGGTCTATGACTGTAATAACAGCTAGCAGTGATTATGTTTAATGCCTCGATCTGTTTCCAATTATACTAATGATATGAATTCATTAATGAACAATTATTCATTCATAGTTTCGATGAATGGAAAATTCTGGGAGATTAATTTACCATTAGTTGATTGAACTAAATATAATTGGTTAAAGAATTGATGAAATATTTTCATGATACATTTGAAACATTATGGCATAACTAGCGGTCCGCCCCGGCTTCGCCCGTGGTACATATTTCGCAATAAAAATAAAAGGTAGCTATGTTCTTTCTCAGGATCTAAAGATTGTCTGTGCCAAATTTCATCAAAATCGGTTGAGAGGTTTAAGCGGGAAAGCGTAACAGACAGACAGACAGAGATTACTTTCGCATAACGCATTTACATTTTACAATTAGTAGGGATTGATTTAAAATAATACTTAGTTATAGGAACTTTATGCAGCATTGTTTTGTTGTAGGAATTTTTTCCTTTTTCTCCATGATGAAAAAAGCTGTGTAATTGTATGTTATTATTTTTTTTTTATGTTAAGGAGCGGGTGGGCCACCACCACCGCCCATAAACACTTGTAACACTCACTTGTAACACTAGAAGTGTTACAGGTGCTTTGCCATTGTATGTTATTGCTGTTTTAAAATTTAAAATTATAGCAAAATTTACATGTAATAAATTAATAATATATTTTTTGTTTCAGGTAACACCATGATCCAGCTGGTTTGACATTTGTCTCTTCTATTTCATTTTAAAATTTCAATCGAATTTCCACTTAATATAAGGCTTCTTCTGTATCTTTTATTATACATAAGGAAGAATTAAACAATATAGTAATTAGATTATAGATTAATTAGTTTTTAAGTAAATACATAACATAAAATATGTACCTATTTCTTTTCTAAGTTTGACTTGTCCTAGCGCATGCGCGGTGCTTAAATTTTTAAAATACCATAGACACAGCTTTGCAGTGCGCGGGAAAAGAGATCCACAGACCATACAACCTGCGATACTTGGGTTTTTATCGTCTATTATTTTGTGCCTTTGTGGGTCATAGCACTTGGCTTCAAGTTCAAACCAACATTATTTGGAGCGTGGGAAATATTAAATCTTGGAGCATTATGATACATGAATATGAAAGAAAGAAAATTGTACTTACTTGCATATGAATTATTCGGTTGAAGGCAGGCTTATTGTAGGTTATTTGTAGATATTATTTACATGCTTTCGAGTTATATTTTAAATGGATTATTGTCTTTTCCCCGTTTGTTATAATTTCATACTAAAATCACTAAAGGTAAACACATGAATAATCAATAAAGGTAAGAAAAAAGTTTACCTGGTCATTTACATTACATAATATTTACTTTCGAACAAAGTCGGAATATCTTCCGAACAAAACTAAAAGCATTGCACTTATTATTTTAACAATAGAATAAAAATGTCTCAGTGTATAAATGAATGACGAGCGGAAATTCAAGTTTCGAAATAGATTACAAAAGGAAATAGGTACAAATTTATTATTATGATAACTTGATAGTACTCCAAATAAAATAATCAAATAATAATAGTCTCATGAATTAATATATTTTGTATAGTATTTATAAATTAATACAAAAACTAAATTAACATTTGTATATAATAATAGCATACAAAAGTATCATAATAAAAAAACAAAACTGTCATCTAAATACAACTGACGCCATCTCTTGTAAGAAGTTATCACGACGTCCGCGGTCCAATAAAGTAAGCAGATGCAGGACGTAGTTCATACCAACCAACATAGATGGCGCTGAAATCAATTTGACACGAAGTACAAAATTAAATGCACGTATTTTAATTTGTACTTACAAAATCGTAAATATATTGTTTTTTTCATGATTTCTTTGCATCTTCCTTTTCTTTTATCGCTTCTGTGATATAAGATTGTATAGCCTCTTTTGTTAGCATGACGAGTGGTGATGATTTTTTAAGTACTGCGACCTGTGAAAGACAAAAAGAAAATGATTAATAATCAAAAATAAAATAGTTTATGCTATAGGTAGCATTTTTATGTATAATTTCGGTGTAAGTATATTTTTTTCAAATTCAAGCAACAAATAATTATAATTTTATTAGGGGATTTGAGAAATAACACGAAAATCTAAATTCAGTAGGCAATTATTATACATACTTATAACACAAATTTTCTATGTTTCTATAAAAAATATGTAAGTATTTATAACGGCATAAGTTTTTAAAGATTTGATAAGGTCCTTGTGATAACAAATAAAACTGCACTATAAATTTATTATCCCCATCCTTAAACCGTTCAGTTCATGGCTAATAACATTAAAAGAAACCGTAAATAGCGTGACGACACGTGTTTATGGATATAGATTAAATGTAAAATAAATCACTTCCTGTATAGTAAGCGTGAAATGGAATACCCTGAAGGGGGATTATCCGTTGCAGCCTAGTGATTTTAGTCGTTTCATTAGTAGCCTAGGCGTTTGAATAAACGGCGCCGTTTATTAACACTTTGTAGACTATACGTCATTGTATTCTCTTGGACTTGAATTTACGCTCCTATTACTCTTAGCGATATATTTATAGCCTTATAGCCTTCTTCACTAAATTGACTTTTAGATAACAGTGAAATAATGTTTCAAATCGGACCCGTGGTTCCTGAGATCAGCGCGTTCAAACAAACAAACAAACTCTTCAGCTTTATAATATTATTATAGTATAGATAAGATAATAATTCCTAAGAACTTACCTCCAACTCCCTGCCTCCATACTGCACTTCCATCAGAGATCTGACTGCAAGTTGAATAGTACCATGTTCTGTGACCACTGCATTAGAAGAATAGTTCTTCTCTAAGTACTCACGTATCGCCTTTTCTCCTCTGCCTGTTGAACATGCCTGGAAAAGAAGAATTAGCAATTCTTCACTACATACTTACTTAGTATAAAACAAAGAAGTCGCTTTCAGCCGTCTAGCGTCTGTGTGTCTATATGCTTAGATCTTCAAAATAATGCAACAGAAATTGATGTTTTTTTTAATAGACAGTGATTCAAGAGGAAGGTTTTAAGTTTTAGACGAAGCAGCGAGCGGAAAGCTAGTTATTTATAATTAATTCCATTGTACAAACTTAAAGAAATAGGAAAATATTGAAACAGTGCTACAAGATTGACATAATTCAGAAAAGGAAATGTATGAAAGATTACAAAAAAATCTTGTTAAAATCGCAAAGTGGGATTCCCCCGTGGGCGGTGTTTGAATGTGTTAACAAGTAGAAATTATGTAGCCTTTTAGAGAAGCATGGCATATTAATACCTAATAATAGATCGATATTGTATTATAACCAAACTATTCTTATTTCTACAATTCCCAACAAAAATGTCTGAATAATTTAATGAATAACTGGCGGCAACGAGCGAACGACCGGGCTCAGTGGCGTGCCATGACTGAGGCCTATGTCCAGCAGTGGACAAATGTAGGCTGATAATGATGATGATGATGTTGAATTTAATGAATATAAACTGTCTGTTGGGTTCTTAGACAACTTTAATCGTATTTCCTTGTCTTTAAATGGCCTACCTTCCACTCATAGAAAGTGCCAGAAGGTTCCGTCTGGAACAGATGAGGTCCGTCCTCATCGAAGCCGCCGACCAGACAGGATACCCCGAACGGACGCCTGCCATTGTTCTGTGTGTATTGCTGCATCAGACCAGCTAGATAGCGTGATATGTACTCGATTGTGACAGCGTCTTCCACTGTTAGACGATAGGCTTGGCACTCTATTTGAGCTCTGTAGAGTACAATTGAGGCATATGATCAATTTTATTTGTAAAAAGTTGAAAAATAAAATGATGATTGTCTAATGTCTATCCTTTCCCTGTTAGAACTTTAAAACGTTGTAGGAATATGCGATTATGTTTATTGAATGCTTTTTAAGCATAGATGATACAGCCTGCAGAATACCTATATAAAGTTCAAGTGCGTGTTATTATGTGGGCTTTTTACTACATATTTGGATTGCGATAACGCTGATGTTGTCAATTATTAATAGCCTATATGACACTGCAATTAACACGCTGTGCTTATATTATTTGGTCAATACAACTGGTAAAGAAGTTTATGAATCTTTCTAGTAGCAAACAAATAACTTTTTATACACTACCAGTTAGTAGACTTATTTCTTAGACGTACTGCGCTTTTAAGAGATGCCCGTGGAAGTGATTGCCCTGTCATAACTACTACAACGTTTCTGTCAATAATTTACCTGGAAACCAACACTCTAGCGTCCGCCCTCACCCCCGCGAATCCCAGCACCACATGGTCATCTAGCATCACGATCTTCTTCTCCGTTCTATCACACTGCAGTTCTGGAACGACCTTCTTCTCTACAGCTATGACGATAGCGTTGGAACCTCTCACGCCGACCACGGCAGAACCTCGCCTGACTGCTTCTTGCGCGTATTGCACTTGTAATAGCTGACCGTCGGGAGAAAATACGGTGATTGCTCTATCGTGGCTACCCATGTTTATAAATAGTTAGCATTCTTAATGTTATAAAAATAGTACTTTTCTTCTATATCTAGAGTTTCGTGTAGAGGTTTCTCTGTAGATGTATATTTTCATTCGTTGTATAACTTGACGATTCAAAAGTGCTTTTAAATGAATAAACGAAGTGAGGTGTTACTTATAATTTACTTAACTGTTAAATAAATATTTCATGTGTACTGTAAAATAAAAATTGTGTATAAAATAAACATAAAATACACTATGAAATCTTCTGTTATAAAATGACAGATTTTCTTCTATATTTTTTATGAACTTATCTATGATTTAGGAATAAGGTTCAAGTTTTTTGATTAAACTTGAATTATGCATGAAGACTGTACAACGGACTGAAAAGAAAGTTATTCATCACGTAAGTAATGAATGTGTGAAGTTTCATTACTTCTAAATAAATTACGTGTTTTAGATAAATTCCAATAAACACGATGATCGCACATCTAAAACAATTTATTAAATATTGACCGAACAAATACAGATTATAAATACGTTTACCACACAGAACAGTAAAGTAGATAGAAGTGTGATGTGGGCGTGGCCCACGTGTCACTTGTAAGGTAAGATCACCTAACTTGCTCTCAGTTGTGCGCAGAAAAATATTCGAGTCGGTTGTCAGCTGTCAAACCTTTTTTCCGTATTTATTCATTAATTAGGACGTGTTGTTCAGTATAAGAGTGCAAAAATGATAGCAGACGAAATAATATCAGCAATGGAGGCATTTCATACCATCGGTAAGTCTTATTTTTATTTATTTTACATATAATATTTTATGTTATATCTTCGCTTGTAATTTGTCAAAATTGTATACAAATATCTAGTCAAAATGAACCTTAATCCGTAAGAAATTAGTACTATTATAGATTGAACAGCAAACAAGAATTTCTGGAATATTATTGCAATAAACAAACGAATGTCGCTTTAGTGATGCTTGTGGCGCATATCGACAGTATCGATACTTTAGAAAAGACAAACATTATAAATATTAAATTTTATTTTATTTTTCCTTAGCTTTCATTTGTCCAATTTATTTACAGATTTCCCAAAGAGGCTAATTTAAAAGAGAAATGGATAAATGCAACGTGACGAGTTAACTGAATGCTGAACAGCACTAAGCAGTCTAACAAAGGCCATCGATACAGCAAACCTACGGCAGTTCCAAGATTTAAAATAATGCATATTTTCTGTTTGTATTTTGTAAATATAGATTAATACTATTCTATTCCGTTTTTTATTTAATAATAATAATATAAAAAGACGTACTTAGTAGTAATAAACATACTCCAAAATGTGACACATTATACTATACTCGTATAATAGAAAGAAAAAAAAAATACACAAAAAATATTTATTTGTGAATTATCGATATCTCGATATCGATAACAAGGCTGACATCCCTCAGGGCATAGCATCAGATAAATATCAAGTTAATGTCATTAATGTTGAGTGACACAAATTTCAACCTTATCTCTATGTGTTGAGGTTCAAAGTTATATCTATCGAAAACTAACGCCCTCTGTTGTGGAGTAGCTGAATGTTTTTCGAATTTGGAATTTCTGTGCAATGAGAAACAAAACAGCTAATATACCTAGAGATGTTATACTAAAATAAACCGTAACATGGTGCGTTAGGGTACATATTGAAAGAAAGAAAGAAAGAAAGAAAGAAATAAATTTATTGTCATTTAACAACACAATCTGCCACACAATATAACAAAATACATAAAAAAAAAAAATTAAAACTAATTACCTCATGACCCTTAAATTATATACTTTTTTTTTTCAACATCAAAAGAAAAAGAAGGAGAAAAAAAAGGCCAAATCAATATACTGCGCGGCTCGTCGGTTGCTGACAAAAGGGGCTGACTCAGCAAATAGTTGTGTAAGAGCCAGGGCCCTTAAACAACGCTGGTTTTCAGCAACCCCTTGTGACATATGGAGTAGACAGTACACTGTTTTTGAATTGTGTACATAACTAATAGAAAATTAAATAAATAAAATACATATTATATATATATATATATATATATATATATATATATATATATATATACATATATTTAAATTAGGTAAAGATTACGGTGTGTCATACATATAGGGTATATTGAAATGCTGAATTTATAACCTAAGTCAGTTTTTACTCAAATTAAGCTGTCCAATCAAAGGCATAGTTTACTTGTAGTGTACTGTATAACTATCGGTTTAAATGTGTGGGTTTGGCGACACTGGTTTTCATACTAATTATGACATTATCGCACTTCTATTTGTTTTTATTGTTCTGTGGTTTACCACATTTAATATTACCTCACCGAAACTATTCGTAATTCAAGTCATGTATAAAAATAACTTATGGATATATAGTGGTGTCATAGCAAATATTGGTCAAGTGGTTACTTGTAAATCCTACGTCCTAAGATCACTTCCTTGGTATATCTTTGATAGTATCTTAATCTTATGTGATCAACAATAAAAATGTAAAGAGGAAAGAAGAAGCGATAATTAACTATGTTGTGTCGATTAAAAAAAAACGTACTATTTCTAAGCCTCGTTTTTTCTCAGTAACAGGCTATTTTTTACGGCTGAGCTAGCACCCAGTTGTTATTATTTTCATATTCTTCAATAGATATTTCGATTTTGCCTGTAAGAATTATCTGAAATCTAAATCTCTGTTCTGTTTCAAGTTTTTGGCGATCTTAAAAAACCCAATCTAGAAGTAACAAACAGAGACAGCTTAAAACCTCATAATGTGGCGCTTTTTTGCTACTCTTAACATACCTACAATAAATACAAATACATATAAGCAGAATAACAAGAGTGTGCAAATAGATAATTTTACACCCAATACATCAGTTGGCGAGACATATAATTTAATATGTTTGCGTTTCGTCCACTGTAAGTTGTAACGATTGCTTGAAATGTGGCTATTAAACACGCGGTTTTATAAGAGGTAGCGAGTTAGCGACGATTAATTTATTATGCGAATATTCTTTATAAAAATAAAAATAAAATTTGCCTTGGTACCGCAACTATTTATTTGTTTTTCAAATTTTTATTAAACCTGTTGTTCTGCCAATTAATAACACAGGAAAGATTTCGACAATTAATCTCTTGTGCGATTATACAGAACATTTTTTAATGTGCATTGTGCACTTAAAATAATTTTGTGATATAAATCAAGTAAATAGTTTCAAATGTGTAACTTTTAATACTTAGTAGATTTCAACTTTGGAGTTTCCCTAAACCTATGCAATAGCGGAAACTGACCGCTCATAAAAATCCGCCTGTCTCCCAGCCACACCGTAAATCTGTCCACGACTCCAGTAAAGACATAATATTAGTATTAGCAAATACACACATTATTGAAATGTATGTTTGTTCAGCTTGCTACGGAAATAGCGTTAAGTTATGGGATCTGTGAAATGCTTGAAGATCCTGCACAGTATGCGGATAAATTGAGATAATTAATGTGGAGCGATTAGTAACTGATTTTGTTTTGTGTTAGTGATTTGTCCAAAGATAGGAAAAGGCTAAATGCTTCCTTTATATAGTGGAGGATATTTTGTAGCCAATTATTTTGACGTAAGTGGTTGTGTTAATTTAATAGATAAAAATTCAAACATTTATATTTGCCCTTTTTATCGTCATTTAACATGTTATGTTATGTACTACTAGTGGTCCGCCCTGGCTTCGCCCGTGGTACATATTTCGCAATAAAAGGTAGCCTATGTCCTTTCTCGGGTATCAAAATATCTCCATACCAAATTTCATGCAAATTGGTTCAGTAGTTTAGGCGTGATTGAGTAACAGACAGACAGAGTTACTTTCGCATTTATAATATTAGTATGGATTATACTATTATACTATTTATACTATTATACTATTATACTATTAATATTATAAAGAGGAAAAGTTTGTAATTATGTAATTATGTATGTATGTATTGTTTTCACGTATAAACCTCTTAACCGATTTTGATGAAATTTGGCACAGACAATCTTTAGACCCTGAGAAAGAACATAGGCTACCTTTTATTGCGAAATATGTACCACTGGCGAAGCCGGGGCGGACCGCTAGTAAACTATAAAATATAAATTCCCTACATAAGGATAAATAGATTTTGGTAAGAAATAAATAAAATGATTTTGGCCTGAAAAGCTCTTCTTAAGTAGAATCTACTTACATTTCTTCGACTATCAAGTTTTAGCATAAATTCTTGCTATATTATTTGCCTTACTAGCTTCATCTATCAGATTATTTTGACTGAGTTTCTTTTATTTAATACGATTCTTCATCTTTTTGAATACCCAGTTTTAACATGAAATCTAGCAATATACACAACTATTATCTATCGCCTTAATTATTCGCTGTCGCCACATTGACGTGTTCGATGACATCAGCCGGGAATCAAACCTACGTGTGTATTTGGTAATGGGCCGCCGACGCGGTACCTACGCACTATGCTAATGCGATACTTAAGGGCGTTGGATACTAATTTATATGGTTGTTTTTTTGGTGACATACTATGATATAGATGTTAGTGAACTTAGCAGATCATTTTTAGCAGATCAAAAAAAAAAATGTGAGTTCTTATCGCGTGCAGATGAGTTCTACAGTTCCTGATACTTTTTAGAAATAGTTCTGGCGTTTTTACCTTAAAAAACGACATTTGAAAATATGATCTGCCAACTTCCCGTAGCAGATCATTTTTAGCAGATAAAAAAAAATGTGAGTTCTTATCGCGTGCAGTTGAGTTCTACAGTTCCTGATACTTTTTAGAAATACTCGCGTAAAATGAAACACTAGAAAATTTATTTATGTCATATTTCATCACGCCGTAGCACCATGCCGTAGCATCACGCCGTAGTATCATGCCGTAGCATCATGCCGTAGCTTCATGCCGTAGCATCATGCCGTAGCTTCATGCCGTAGCATCATGCCGTAGCTTCATGCCGTAGCATCGCGCCGTAGCATTACGCCGTAGCATCACGCCGTAGCATCATGCCGTAGCATCACGCCGTAGCATCACGCCGTAGCATCACAGCGTAGCATCACGCCGTAGCATCACGTCGTAGCATCACGTCGTAGCATTACGTCTTAGCATCACGTTAAGCCAGGTCCAGGTCGGGTTTTTTCAAATGTCGTTTGTTAAGGTAAAAACGCCAGAACTATTTCTAAAAAGTATCAGAAACTGTAGAACTCAACTGCACGCGATAAGAACTCACATTTTTTTTTGATCTGCTAAAAATGATCTGCTACGGGAAGTTGGCAGATCATTTTTTCAAATGTCGTTTTTTAAGGTAAAAACGCCAGAACTATTTCTAAAAAGTATCAGGAACTGTAGAACTCAACTGCACGCGATAAGAACTCACATTTTTTTTTTGATCTGCTAAAAATGATCTGCTAAGTTCACTAACATATGATATAGGCGGGGCATCTAAATCTTAATTACACTATGTAATGATGTGATTAATATTATCTACAATTAAACTTTTGTAGATACACTTGAAAATTAGAACTTTTAAATATGACAACTGTGCCAATGATAGATGGGCGGGACAAAAAGCTACTGAACCGAATTTGAACTTATACCAGAAGTGAACTAATTTCATACATTTTACAACATTATTCTAGTAACATAAACTATTTTTTTTAGCTTTTATGCCTTGTATTCATGAGCGGATCAGGAGATAGAGTTTTTAACGTGACAACGTCTTAATTCGATAGAGCCAGCTGCACGCACGAAAAAACATGACTCATGCGGCGTTACCTCGCTCTGAGGCGTTCCATGTAAGGCTTGAAGTGCAAGCGAGAGCGCGGAACGAGCGACAAAAAAGCACAATTGGACGTTGTCACGTTCAACTATCGTCAGTAAACCGACTTTACAGACAACCATTTTTTTTGGAAATTGAACTAAAAATAGACATTTTTACCGAATAAAACGTTGCCAGCATGCTTTAACTTTATACAACATAAAACCAAAATTAAAGTTACTCAAAGCTACTACTCCTCATATACATGTTGTCTACCAAATACAAAACAATTCCTTTTGTCCGTCCGCTTGCAGCTACCGAACGCGCGTAACGTTTCGTTAGTTCAGTCACGTGGCTTGCAGCGGGTTCAAGACCGGTCAAGGTCCGAGTTAGTTGCATGCGAAGTTTGGCGTTATGTACAGGTTGCGTGTGCGCATGTACGTACTAGAATAGTTACGGAACTCGACGCTTGAACCTGTGCTAAAAATAAATTAAATTTAGCTACAAAAAAGAGCATGTGTGCGAAGCACGCGTGTCAGATGTGAAACTTCTTTGGCAAGATTCAAAGATAGCAAAATCGTGAGAGTAAACAATGACACGTACTTGAAATTTTACTCTTAACGCGCCTAAAGAAGTTTCACTTCAAAAAACTAACAGAGATGATATGTACCTAATCCTTTTTGTTTTTTGTTGAATCCGAATAATAAGATAAACTCATGAAATTATTGTAATACTAGTTTACCGCCCGCGGCTTCGCCCGCTTTGTCTAAAACCTAATAAATTATATATGTACTAAAACCTTCCTCATCTATTAAAAAAAACCGCATCAAAATCCGTTGCGTAGTTTTAAAGATTTAAGCATACAAAGGGACATAGGGAAATAGGGACAGAGAAAGCGACTTTGTTTTATACTATGTAGTGATAGTGATGATGATCGATCCTTGATTAATGTACAACGTTCCAATTAAATCTGTCCGTTTAAAGAGGTTCAAAATCGAGTCTTATGGAGTCGGTTACACACAAACATAAAACCTACAGATGATAATGTAAGCGTGTTATAAATAAATAATACTAATTGACATGTTATTTCTACAGTTACATTGTAATTTGTAACTCCTTATAAATATAAATCATATATCACAAGTAGTAAGTATAATTATAATACTGAATGGCTCTTAACTCTAACCTACGCATAATGTTCAGCGAACTTATATGGTAATCAGGAATGACATACAGAAGTACTTCCGATATATTTATTTATAAATGTAAGTACATATACAAACGGGTTAATTATACCATTTTTGTGATAAAAATTACGTTATATTAAGTTTGTCTTTCATCTAGTTATATACATATATCATAAATCATAATATATACATATTATATAAAAATGAAACCCGTTTCGCGTTGTCACGGCATCACGTGTGAACGGCTGAACCGATTCCGATAATTCTTTTTTTATTATATTCCTTGAAGTACGAGGATGGTTCTTATGTGGAGAAAACGTAAATACCACGGGCGAAGCCGGGGCAGACCGCTAGTAGGTTTATAAACCTCTAAATTTAAAGTTATGATTCAAGCTTTTATCTCTGTAAGCTCATCTATTACATAGATATTATTCAAAACAATCAGTTTGATAAATTGAAGCTTCTTGATCGTCCGCTGATAAAAGGCTTTGTGACGTCACTCTAAATCAAAATGGCGCAAAATTTCATACATTTAAATTAGATTTTTAGAATATTTAGATAAATGTTCTATTGTAAATTGTAATAATAATAAATTTTAATATAATGGCTCAGAGATAACCACAAAAATATTTTATCGTGAAATTAAATTTATTTTCGACTATATAACATTTATAACAGTCCAAATAAGAATGTCAACGCTATATGCTCTTCGCGTGGGTTCGTCCGTAGGTGTCGTGATGTAAGCCTCTGAGAAATGCGAATTGGCTAACGAACTATCGAATGCGTAAACCTTATTTGTGCTGTTCAGCCGTTTATGGGTATATAGTTTTGTATTATGTCATCGATGTTCTTGTTGCTAGCGAAAAATGTTCTCGAAAATCTGTTTAAAATAAAATAAACTGAACTGTGTGGTTTTAAAGGAATTTTATAATAACAATGTAATAAAATATGTCGGTTCAATATACCTATCGAATAAAACCAACAAAATATTTTGTATTTGAATTTTCAATTTTGTGTTCAAATCATTTTTCAGACTACTAACTACCTTTGGTATAGTGGTTAATAGTACCTATACATTCCAAATCCTGGGTTCGATCTGTGTGGAAAACTAAAAATATAACGAACTTACAAAGAAAACTAGATTCTTTGTCTAAAAAATAGATTATTTATTTATTTAACTATTTATTGTACCACAACGTTTAACATTAAAATTAAAAATGCATAAAATCATTGTCAACTACAAGGGTAAATAATCTAGGTTTTCATATTCTTGTAATTTTTGACCAAAATAAAAACCTTGATCTAGATTTTTTCCATTATCTAATTAATAGTAAATGCAGCTATAACCTTTAAAAGCGACTGCAGAAACCACACCTTTTACGACTACATCCTGCTACGGAAAAATAAACCTTAAATTTAGCATTTAGAATTGATTTTACAAAAGCTGTTGTTTATGTAAAAGATGGGAAAGGTAATGGAAATTGATATTTATTGCGTGGAAAATAAGGTTTGGTTTGATTTATCAACGTGTTAGGATATGCAAAAATAGCCGGTTTCCTGTTTTTCTTCAACCGCATTTATAGCTTAAGCTACAAAGTTCTGAAATACATTTATAGCTTGCTAGCTTTCCGGCCTGGCTTTGTACGAGTACAAGTGGTCTAAAGTTAAATTTAGGTCGGCATTCTACTACTTATGGTAAAGTATTTTCCAATACAAGCCACCTTCGGCTTCACCTTATCGGCCACCTTCCGATTCCATCATCAAATCAGCTTCATGTCATGATAATGTTTCATCGATATCAAATTTACATACGTATACAAAATTTCAGCTCAATCGGTTACCGGGAAGTGAATCAAAGTTACTTGCTACATATCAACTTAGTCATCGAGTACAGACAAAAATGCTCATAAAATAAAAACTACTGGGCCTATCCGAAAAAAAAAATTATGAGACCAATTCGACACCATCCCGCATCGAACAAAAAAAGAATCACGTAAATCGGTTCAGAAACCTCGGAGTAATCGGTGTACATACATAAAAAAAAATATATACCGGCCGAATTGATAACCGCATAAAATCGCATGGAGAGCTTAATTTTCATTAAAGGCTCTAATCGCTCGGAGCTTAATTTTCACAAAAAGTTCTAATTGCACGGAGAGCTTAATTTTCACAAAAAGCTCTAATCGCATGGAGAGCTTAATTTTCACAAAAAGCTCATATCGTACGGAAAGCTTAATTTGCACAAAAAGCTCTAATCGCACGGAGAGCTTAATTTTCACAAAAAGCTCTAATCCCATGGAGAGCTTAATTTTCACAAAAAGCTCTATTCGCACGGAAAGCTTAATTTTCACAAAAAAGCTCTAATCGCACGGAGAGCTTAATTTTCACAAAAAGCTCTTATCGCACGGAAAGCTTAATTTTCACAAAAAGCTCTAATCGCATGGAGAGCTTAATTTTCACAAAAAGCTCATATCGCACGGAAAGCTTAATTTGCACAAAAAGCTCTAATCCCATGGAGAGCTTAATTTTCACAAAAAGCTCTTTTCGCACGGAAAGCTTAATTTTCACAAAAAAGCTCTAATCGCACGGAGAGCTTAATTTTCACAAAAAGCTCTTATCGCACGGAAAGCTTAATTTTCACAAAAAGCTCTAATCGCACGGAGAGCTTAATTTTCACAAAAAGCTCTAATCGCATGGAGAGCATAATTTTCAAAAAAAACTCATCGCACGGAGAGCTTAATTTTCACAAAAAGTTCTCATCGCACGGAGAGCTTAATTTTCACAAAAAAGCTCTAATCCCATGGAGAGCTTAATTTTCACAAAAAGCTCTATTCGCAAGGAAAGCTTAATTTTCACAAAAAAGCTTTTATCGCACGGAGAGCTTAATTTTCACAAAAAGCTCTAATCCCATGGAGAGCTTAATTTTCACAAAAAGCTCTAATCCCATGGAGAGCTTAATTTTCACAAAAAGCTCTATTCGCACGGAAAGCTTAATTTTCACAAAAAAGCTCTAATCGCACGGAGAGCTTAATTTTCACAAAAAGCTCTTATCGCACGGAAAGCTTAATTTTCACAAAAAGCTCTAATCGCACGGAGAGCTTAATTTTCACAAAAAGCTCTAATCGCACGGAGAGCTTAATTTTCACAAAAAGCTCTAATCGCACGGAGAGTTTAATTTTCACAAAAAACTCATCGCTCGGAGAGCTTAATTTTCACAAAAAGCTCTCATCGCACGGAGAGCTTAATTTTCACAAAAAACTAATCGCACGGAAAGCTTAATTTTCACAAAAAACTAATCGCACGGAAAGCTTAATTTTCACAAAAAGCTCTAATCGCAAGGAGAGCTTAATTTTCACAAAAAGCTCTATTCGCACGGAAAGCAAAATTTTCACAAAAAAGCTCTAATCGCACGGAGAGCTTAATTTTCACAAAAAGCTCTCATCGCACGGAGAGTTTAATTTTCACAAAAAGCTCTAATCGCACGGAGAGCTTAATTTTCACAAAAAGCTCTAATCGCATGGTGAGCTTAATTTTCAAAAAAGCTATAATCGCACGGAGAGCTTAATTTTCATTAAAAGCTCAAATCGAACGGAAAGCTTAATTTTCACAAAAAGCTCTAATCGCACGGAGAGCTTAATTTTCACAAGAAGCTCTAATCACACGGAGAGCTTAATTTTCATAAAAAGCTCTAATCGCACGGAAAGCAAAATTTTCACAAAAAAGCTCTAATCGCACGGAGAGCTTAATTTTCACAAAAAGCTCTCATCGCACGGAGAGTTTAATTTTCACAAAAAGCTCTAATCGCACGGAGAGCTTAATTTTCACAAAAAGCTCTAATCGCATGGTGAGCTTAATTTTCAAAAAAGCTATAATCGCACGGAGAGCTTAATTTTCATTAAAAGCTCAAATCGAACGGAAAGCTTAATTTTCACAAAAAGCTCTAATCGCACGGAGAGCTTAATTTTCACAAGAAGCTCTAATCACACGGAGAGCTTAATTTTCATAAAAAGCTCTAATCGCACGGAAAGCTTAATATTCACTAATAAAAATAACTACGTTAAAAACAACCGACTTCAAAAACGGAAAAGTAAGAAATAAAAAAGATTTGACATTATTATTTACTACATATTATTGCACGCCTCATAAGCGAAGCGTTGAGGTGGGTACTACTGTCACTTCGCGCAAAACATCTGATTTTTCAAACTTAAAATGTCTTTATGTATCATACATTGCACTTGTAAGATAATACATACACACACATATTAAGAAAAAACACTATTTTTAACGTTCATGATATTTTTGATGTCATTTTTGTTATTTAAACTAGTTAAAAACAGTTTAAAAAAGTTCTGTCTTGGACGTCCGTGTGTCTGTATGTGCGGATCCTTTTTCTTGTTAACACGATAGCGACTGAAATACTTTACTAATCGAGTCTTTTTTTTTCTCTTACGCTTGAGTATGCTCAGGAATAGAACCCTTTCATTTTTCAGGGTCTGATTCGATGTGGTTTAATTGTTATTAAATAAACAAAAATAATAATTAATAAATATTTATTAAAAAAAATTATGAGGCGTGCACTTTTGGATTTTCCAAATTATTTATATGTGCTATTTATTAAAAAGGTTTGATGTCGGTGCACGGGCTTAATACTAAGTGCTTAATGTTCGGCACCAACTTCAAACCTATTTAATAAATAGCACATCCATACTAATATTATAAATGCGAAAGTAACTCTGTCTGTCTGTTACTCAATCACGCCTTAACTACTGAACCAATTTGCATGAAATTTGGTATAGAGATACATATTTTGATACCCGAGAAAGGACATAGGCCACTTTTTATTGCGAAATATGTACCACGGGCGAAGCCGGGGCGGACCGCTAGTTCTTAATAAGTTACTTTTTGCCCTTTAAATTCTAGATCATTCGCAACGATTTAGATAATAAATAAATTGCGAAAGCTTGCGAAACGAAAGTGTAGCAGGTTCGATGCCCGGTATGCTAATTCTCAATTTATATTCGTACAGCGTCTGATTTGTTAACAAATGTGTAGGCTTTATTAGCGACTGCCGGACGGTGGAACGGGGACATAATCCATCGTCCGGTGCGGTGAGGCGGCGTGAGACGTGTTCCGTTCACGCCGCCCCCCAGGAAGGAGGAACTGGCGAACACTAGCCAGGTCTTAATCGCGATGGGCCTATATAAAAAATAGGCTGCCGCTGACAGGGTTACGGAAGCGGTTACACCAAATACCCGCGACCCTGCCAATATAGCGGAGCGACGGAACACAGTGGAGTTTAGTCGGTAGTCACCACATTCTGCGGTGTGAGTCCGACATAACCCAGGGCCCTTTCCCCGAGCGCTCTGGGTATGCCTAAATGCATTCTCCACTATAAAAAAAAAAAAAAAAAGGCTTTATTAGCGACTGGTTAGGGATTTCATAAGTACATGATAAATTTAGCTAGTATAATAGATAAGGAAATAAAGTTAGATAGTACCTACAGTATGTGTGTGTGAGATTTTAGGTGTTTGATTTTCAGGGGTATATTTAAGGGTAAATAATTTACGAACAAATGAAATGTGTGTGATGTGACATCTTGAAGACGTTCTTTATGTTGCTTTCCACCAATAATATGCGGGGATGTGTTTGTAAATTGTAATATTTTCGGGAATTGCAATGAAACAAACTGCTCGGTGCCACGTTTTATTTCAAAAAGGGAAGAGACAACAAAGGCGCGCGCACAGATAACAAACATTTCATCTACAGTATAAAAGTTACAAATACAGATTATACAGATTATGCATACCTCACATAAACAAGTAATCAATAGTATCACTTCAAACGTTAATCGCTTCAAACTTCAAACTAAATGTAGCGATGTGATTGGTTATTTACAAACACATTCTTTGCTGCACATCCTAGCACACAAAAATGTTATAGATACCTAATGTTATACATAACTAGCGGTCCGCCCCGGATTCGCCCGTGGTACATATTTACGTTTTCTCTACATAAAAACCATCCTCGTACTTCAAGGAATATAATAAAAAAAGAATTATCGAAATCGGTTCTGCCGTTCTCGAGTTATGCGCTTACCAACACATTTAGCGATTCATTTTTATATTATAGAAGATATACAAACATACATATTACACATGTATACCATATACATATTTTAATAACCTTTTTTTCCTTTAAATGAAGTAAATCGCCTGTCCACAAATATAGTAAACAGAACCTAGCCGCTTAATTATCTATCTAGGTTATAAAACTGAATCATAATTAGCTCAGCCTACACGGTTAGTCATTATGGTGATTGATTTCAAACGAGTTGTTTTGAAACAAATTAAATTGAATTGATAGTGTTTTATGACCTAAGTAGAATATTTTTAGATGTAGGCAGTTTTTTTTAGTTTGTTGTAGAATAATTCTATTTCTGTAGTGTTTTTTCCAATTTTTACGCAAGTAGTAACTAGGTATAATATTAAGAAATTACTTTAAACCAATTTGTGATTTTTAAAGAAAAGATAATTAATATACTTAGCGAAAGACGCAGGTTCGAATCCCGCCTAGTGGTCACATTTTTTACCCGACTACGGCAAAGCAAAAGGAGGGTTATAATAATAATAATATAATAATATTCTATAACAATTAATTAATAGCTATAAATAATGCTCTACGTCTATAAAGCATTTGAATGCTAAAACTAAATAACATATTTCATTTCATTTCATTTTCATTTCATTTCCAATATTAAATTTAACGAATTTTCTCGAAAATATTTAAACTTTAAAGGTTAAGTAACGATTTTCAAAATATCCATTCCGTATATTTATTTGCTTGTTTTTTTTTTGTAGGATATTGTAATTTTTACGTTCTTTTTTAATCGTAATCTATCAATTAATAATTATTAAACCACTAAATACAATCTAGTGATGAAGGTTCGACCCAGTTCGCCTTTCAATAATTATATAATTATTTACCTCAATATGGTAGATCCCTTGAATGAATATGGGTAAATTCTCGACCTAGCTTCCAATGCTGTAGCGTAAAAGGAAATAAAACTTTTTATTAATATGTTTTAATGTGGTTCTTGCTTGAGTAGTACTTAGTAGGTACGTGGTTTGACCAAGCTTTTTTATAGGTTTTTATACATAATTGTATGCATGTTATAGTAAAAATGGTGAATGATAATTTACTGTCATAACTAGATGTTACGGATTACACGTTTTTATTAGAAACTAGCGGTCCGCCCCGGCTTCGCCCGTGGTACATATTTACGTTTTCTCTACATAAGAACCATCCTCGTACTTCAAGGTATATAATAAAAAAAGAATTATCGAAGTCGGTTCAGCCGTTCTCAAGTTATGCGCTTACCAACACATTTTGCGATTCATTTTTATATGTATACTAGCGGTCCGCCCCGGCTTCGCCCGTGGTACATATTTACGTTTTCTCTACATAAAAACCATCCTCGTTCTTCAAGGAATATAATAAAAAAAGAATTATCGAAATCGGTTCAGCCGTTCTCGAGTTATGCGCTTACCAACACATTTTGCGATTCATTTTTATATATAAGATAAGAAGATATTCTTCCTATAATAACTTTTTAACCATGGTTTCTCAATGTATGGAGTAATGTCCTCATCCTTTCCGTAGGGTGCTTCATGGCAGAAGAAACTAACTATATATTGCACTAACTGCGCTTTGCGGATTCACCAGTGTGCCTCCGCTCCTGTTGGTCTTAGCGTAATAATATATAGCCTATAGCCTTCCTCGATAAATGGGCTATCTAACACCGAAATCATTTTTCAAATCGGACCAGTACTTCCTGAGATTAGCGCGTTCAAACTCTATAGTTTTATAATATTAGTACCTAGATGTGTTTCCTCATCCCTTCCGTAGGGTATGGGGCAGATGAACCTACATATCTACATATTGCATTAGTTCAAAAGTATCTGCACATATAACTAGATCTAGATAATATCAACTCAGCCCCCGGAATCACGTCTGCGGACGCGGTTCTACCGAATACCCGCGACCCCGTCAATAAAGCGGCACGGCGGAACACAGTGGAGCTTAGTCGGTAGGACCCTGCACTCAGCAGGGTGAGTCCGACATAACCCAGGGCTCTTCCCCCGAGTGCCCTGGGTATGCCTAAATGCATTCTCCACTATAAAAAAAAAGCCCCCGGAATCACAGACACAATAGAAAATCTATTGTGTCGTGGACCGATCGGGCCGCTGCAGCTGGGGGCTCAATGGGATATTGTATATTTAACAATAAACCTTTATTCTCATAATTATGTTACAATTTTTTTAAAGACACCGTGGAAGTTTTTGAGCTTAAAGGCTTCACTTATTTGTAAATTATTTATGATACATTTAGATGTAAGTAAGTAATAAATAAAGATATAAGTTGAGACATATTTTCACGCTTATTCCAAATTTGCATGGCAAATTATTGAATGGCATAACAATATTACCAAAACAATATAGACTCCGTATGACCTCAAAATAACATTTAAGTGTAAAATTAAACAATTATTAACAATTATACTGTGACTGAGTCAACTTGAGAAACATCTGGTTTCGACGAAATCGATGACGTCACACAAAACTAACCCGGACTAATTTTATAAATGAAAAAGTAATTCTATCTGTCTGTCTATTACGTCGAAACTGCTGAAGAGAATATAAATAATAAATTCAAAAGAAAATGCGAATGAAAACTTGTAGGCACCTTTATCATAGTTTTCATAAACTTATATTGTATGTTAAACATTATATATGATGTGCTTATTTTATAATAGTTTTAATAAGTATTTAAAGAAACTGTTTCTTTAAATTTAAACACCGAAAAATTCTCTATCGTTTTTCGAAATTGTACCGATGTGTTATTTTATTTTTAACAATGTAAGTAAGCTAATCTAAGAATTGTTTGGAAGCTTTCAATAAAATATTATTTATTTTCAATAATATTTCATACACATCTGTCGCATTATTGCAGAATTAATCGAAATACTAAGAAGTATTAAATTCTTCGTATTTATCTGCTCTTTATATTTAAATCT